>NC_056731.1:1955414527-1955494527 GCF_019279795.1 Protopterus annectens
GTGCACTAGTAGACAAACAGAGTTGCTCTTTTTTGACCACCAGCTTTGACTATGTAAATATTTCTTTGACATACATACTGTATATATGTTTCTGAAAATCAATAAAAATGTATTCAGTAAAAAAAAAAAAAAAAAAAAAACAAAAATGGAATAAAGGGTAATACCACTGAATCAGTAAAACACCCATTCCACGGTATAACACAGACTGTTGATCCAGGCATTGTCCCTTCTACTGATGTCAACCCTTGGAAAAGATGTGATGGAAAAGAAAACTTGTAAAAAAAAATGTGAGGATAGAGGCGGACCCTGGAAAATTTCTCGATGAGAAGGAAACCTGGTGGCAAGTATTTCTTAATGCTTACTTGCCACCAGGCTTAAATGATGTTGTCTGATTTAAAGTTAAGAGTATTTGATGAGTTTTTTTGAGTTATTGGTATTGTGTGTGTGCGCATCATAATATTCATTTCAGAGATTATGGATTTTTTCATTTTATAAGAATGTTTTATATTTATAGTTTTTGTATTCGATATGTTGGAATTTAGAATTTTTTAAATGTTTATGTATGTACTATTTTGTAGTTGAATATTTATTCATGTATATAGGTTTTAAAGATTATTTGGACTTTGTGTTCAATACTAATTGGTGTCAATTGTTAGGTAGGGTGTGTTCAGTATAAATGTGACTGCATTTGCTCTGTTACTTTGAAGAAGTTTGGTGATGTCTACCAAACAAAAGTACTTACTGTTTTTTTTGTGAAAATAAAGTCTTGGATTTACTTGGGGATTCCAGTCTGTGTGGCATTTCTTATTACTTGCTGGTCTGCCTTGTAAAAAAAGGTGTCGGAGAGGTCAGAAAGGGAAGCCTGTGACTGGATCTGCAGTGACTATGCCCCCTTTTTTCTGCACCCAGTCTCACCCAGCCCTTAAATTTCCCTTCTGTTCATATCTTCCTCAGGAATGGGGGATGCCTGTCACTTGTTGCATAATAATGGAAAAGGATGACCGATAAGTGGCTATTGCAGATTGTATCTCTGGCAGTTGCTGTCCCAAAACTTCTGTGAGTGCATCCATACAGAAAGAGCAAATATGTCTGGAATTGCTTGTTATTGATACAGGAAGCACCAGTAGAGAAGGACCTACAGAGAAAAGGATGCAGATTTTCAGTGTTTCTAGTATAAAGGAGAGGCCCTGTCAAATCTAAACACATCTCTGAAGGTTCAAGATGGTCACCCTTAGTTGCCCTTTTATCCCTCCTCTTTCCTTAGGCCGTGATGATATTCCTGGATCTGAAGGATGTCTACCATGAACAGATTCACAATACACTGGGGACCACAAGCATTTTCTCAGGTTTAAAGCAGGATGATCGCACTATAGTTTACCACTTTGTCCTTTGGATTAGCTACTGCATTCCACTCAGGGTCTTCTTACAATGCCTGGCCGGCCTCAGTAATAGCTTATTAGAAGAATATAGCGTTCACATCTACGTGTTGCCTGGATGATTGTCTAATCCAAACCAAATCTCAGGAGGATTTGAACTATATCTTACACTCTAAACCTGTTTTCAGAACCTAGAGTTTCTCACAGCATCCCAAAATTCAGTTTGGAACCTTCAAGGATCATCATTTTCTGGGGGTTCTGGTGGACCTCCCACCTATACGTGTTTGTCTTTCAGGACAAATCAGCCTTTCTGTCATGGCATGGCTTGAAGGAACAGCTGTATCTGTAATGTGTTTCCTCTGTATCCTGGGATACATGGCAGATACCGTGGGTGCAGTCTGGGGAAAGTTCAGGGCTCTTGGAGCCATTGTCACTTGCTCAGGGGGAGCAACAAAATCAAGGAGGTGAAGACAGTGATCCTAACTCTCGGGGCTGTCATGACAGTCTGGAGGTCAGGGTTTGTATAACTTATAACAGATAACACTAAGGTGATGTAGTACATAAGTCGTGGTGATGTGGACAGATGACACTAAGGTGATGTAGTACACGAGTCGTGGTGGTGGTGGGTATTCCCTACCTTGTTTGCAGACTAGTTATGCAAAGCCTCAGGGCTTCATACATCACATTTCAACAGACTGGTACAGGATAATTGCAGACCCAAACAAATGGATGTTTGACATCCACAGGTGGGAGTATATTGGAAATGGGCCTATTTTACTTCTGAACAACAGGCAACTCAGAAAATTCTGCCCCACCTGACATTGCGTCAACTGGCCAAGTCTCCCAGCTTTCTTCCTCAACTGTGCTGGCAGGCCTTCTATGTTTAGCCACCAGAAAATTCTTCTAATAGCCTACATTTGGCATAAGCATCACTGGTTCTCTTCCTCTTGTTGCAGATCACAGTGGAAAGACCAGTCACCTTGTCTCAGCATATGACCATCTTAACACCACTCGATTGGTCTTCAGTGTACACCTAAACCTGAAGACCCTCAGGCTGTCAGCATAAATTTTGCCATGTTACATTTTGTCTGCTTACTTTAGATGCTTTAGTAAAAATCATGAGGGAAGCTCGATGACCAAATACTAGGAAGTCCTACTCAGCTAAATGGAGTATTTTTTCTGTCAAATGTGTAGTTTGACCCCAAAATGGCAGAGTACCTTTGAATCTACAGTACCAGTCAGATTTTTTTCCAGTAGAATTAGCTTATTCCTCAGTAAAAATGTATTTGTCCGCTTTTTTAACCTGCCTGCCTATGGACCATCAGTTTTGCTGTCAGCAGTGAAACAGTTTCTCAGATGGTCTTTTCCTCTCAGCAACCCACCCCCATAGGAGAGTAGCTACAGAGTCCATTGAATATGTGGGAGAAACAAGACAAATGTTGGTATTGTAAAATATAATTGGAAGCAGTTGCACAAATCATTGCTGGTTGTGACGTACTAATGGCAGAAGGACTGTATACTGAAAGGCATAGTATGGGAAGTCTGTTGCACTGGGGATTGTGCAAACATTGTGGTACTGAAGTGGCTGAAAAACACTGGAAACATAAGCCACAAGGCATCATAGAAAATGAAGTCTACATCACATGGAATCGCCCATTACCAGCAGTTAAAAAGATCGATGCTAGAAAACCTGTTATAATTGTCCATGAAAAAAAGACAAAAGTAACATTCATCATTGAAATCACCACACCCAGTGACTACAGTGTCTTGCGTACAGAGAGAAACAAAGTCATTAAATATCAGGATTTGCAGGCAGAAATGAGAGCAGTGTGGAAGAAAGGGTACCCATGCAGTTGCAATAGTAGTAGACGAAACTGGTTGTATAAAAAATAATCTACAGTCATATTTAGATATGTTGCCAATACTTGCAACCCCATATGAATTGCAGGAGGAGTCATTACTGGGCACATTGCTGAAAGAATGCTAATTTCATTAACTGAAAACATGCTTTGACTGAGGAATGGGGTCCATTCCCATTATGGTATTAGAAACCCAAAAGACTTGGAGAAATAAAAAAAAGAGCAGCTGCTTCACAATGGAACTTTGTGTGTGCTGGAAAAGTTAATTCATACACTTTTTTTTTTTTTTTTTTTTTTTAGAACTAGCTGCCACTTCTCCCTGTCAAATACCTGACGTGGAAAATGAAATTTATGCTGCCTGTTATGTCAGGCAAATCGTTTGGGCCCTTCATAGCCTTCCATAGGAACAGTCTGCTTATGTAGGAATCCTTTTAATTTTTTTTCTTTTTTTTTTTTTTTTGTAGACTTGGCTTTAAACCAGGCAGTCTAATTGCCAGACTTTTTCTCTAATCTCAAAATGAGGAATGGTCCATTTCTTGGATGCTTGCAGGCTACTGAAATACTACCGTATAGAGCCAAAGACCTGAGGAGAATGAGCATCTTTATCCTTTTGCTACTAAAAAGTAAGGGAATTCTGTTTCTAAACAGATCATCTCTAAACGCCTGACTGCATTACCTTTTGCTACTCTGCCCATTGGAAGGCCCTTCAAGGGCATTTAGGTCTCATTTTACCAAGGCTACAGTAATTCTTGCGGGTTTTACTAGAGGGGTCAATGCTCCAAATTTTCTAAAGATGGCTACTTGGTTCTCTCTGCATACCTTTTCTGAGCATTATAAACCGGACATCTTGGCAGAGTTGATTTTCACTACTGTTCATGCAAGACCTCAATGTTTCCCAGGAAAATAACCAAACACTCAGTACAATAAGCAGGCTTTGGGAAGCTTCCCTTAGATGATGACTGCAGCAGTAATCCCTGTGAAGAACATAGGACAGTTGTGTGGGAACTTGTCATGATGGCAGAGTTTGAGCAGAATCTCTTGCAGTCATCCCGGCCTTCTCTTTCCATATTGTTCTGTATTGTGAGGGTCTTATGTCCTATGCCCTTTTTATTTCTCTCTCCATTGATCATCTCTGTTTCAGCTTTGACAACCATTTTCTGTATAGTTAGTGTTTCTGTCCAGTCCGGTTCAACTTTACTCCACGTATCCTTCTGTTTTCATTTGGGTTTTCCTCTCTCCCTTGCACCCCTCCCCATGACTTTTGCAATTGTCCATACCCTGTCCCTTGTGAGGGCTTCCTTCATCCTTCTCCAGAAGATTTTCTTACTCATGGTTTACTGTCTTGTTCATATCCACAAAAGTCCCCTAGCGTAGTCAGGTCTCTTAAACCTCTCCTCCAGGGTTCTCTGCAAACCTTTTTTTCCTAGTGCCTACCTTCTCTTCTTTCCTTTCATTCCAGGTCCCTTTACTCCATTTCTGTTGGCTATTAGTGTACATTGAGAGCTCCCACACGCACTTCAAAGACCACAGGGTTCTCCTTCCCCTCTCCTGTTCCCGATCTACCACCTTTCCCTTGTCATTTTTGACTGGTCTTCCATTCCAAAGTACCTGTCCCAAAACTTCTGCACATACGTCAAGAGTCTTTTCTGACCCTACCTACCTTTGGTGTCTTTAAATATTTGGACATGATGAAATTTCTTACTTTCATCTTCCCCATTATTCTAGATAGCTTCCTCCTCAATTTCCTTACCAAGCCTTACACCTCTAAATTCATTCTATTGTAGTTCTGTTCCTTAGTTTTCCCTACCATGACTCAGACTTCCAGTCCCAGGTATTTTGCTCAGTGATTGTCCTTTTATTGATGTATTCCTTCTTCATGACCCTGCCCCACCATGTTTGCCATTGCTATTTTGTTTGATACATTCCAGCCTGGACCACAACCCAAATTTCTCAAAAATGCTCTGGGACCCTCTTCAGGCATTTTTTTAATGACTTCTGTGATTGTCATCTACAAACCTGGAGCGCTATGTTCCTTGGCTCCTTAGAGTGTAGCACCTCCTTTATACCTCTTCCCAGGACTTTCATTATTATAAATAAGCTGGTAGCGGGTATCTTTGTACTTACCTTTCCAGTTTAGATACAATAATGTAGTTGGATCTCTTCAGTTGAGTCCTTCTCTATGGCTTTACCTACCTTATATACTCGTCTCTCAGTCCTTCCCGATATTTATTGGTGCTCCCTACCCCACTCTCAGATCTTCTTATGTCAGGTAGGCCCAATCCAGTTTGACATTGCATAAATTTGGAACATATCGGTAACCAAAAAAATGTTTTGCTACAGATTTAGTGTGATCAAACTACCCATTGTTTTTGCATATTTGTGTGTGCATAATATTGGAGGAAGAGGAGAAAGGAGGAAAAAATGCACAAAAAATGGAGAGGGGCAAAGGAAGGAAAAGAAGGTGGTTAAAGATTTACTAACATTCTTCAGGCAAGTAGAAATTGTGTGATGGAGGGCATTGTTGACAGAGGTGGGAGAAGTGTTTATGTTGTCTCCTGTTTGCAAGCATTTACATTTTGCTTGGGTGAACAGGTGTTTTTTTAGCTTAGTTCTGAATGTTGGTTAAGAGGTAACTTCTTTTGAGATGAGGTGCAGAGATGCCCAAAGTTTAGGGTCTATAGTAGAGAAAGCTATGCCCAGTACATTAACATTTGGAAAGTAGTGTTTTGAGTATTGGTCCATTGTGTTCTTGGCTTCTGAGTTTGTAGGAAGGTGTTTTTGGGCAGAACTTGGCAACTAACAACCTAAAAGAATCTTAGAGCTTGACTTTAAGTGAGAGGCCAGTAAGAATTCTGCCCTCTGACTGGAAGCCATTTGGCTTTTACTATGGTTGAGCAGTGGTGGATCAAAACCTGTCTTTCTGGTTTGTGCAAGTTTCTCCAGAATGCAGAACACAGCTTGCGTCATGTCTTGTAAGGACGTCCTGGACTCCCACATAAGCTTTGCTTATACTTCTGGATAAGTAGTTTGAAAAGTCTTGTAAAAGGAGTTTCATCCAGTGTTAAAATCCTTTTGCCAACTGCTGTATTTAGAAGCTGTTTCTTGATGCAGTTAAGTGTGTGGTGTACTGTGGGACATATCTTGGGTTTCTTTACAACTGCTTTCTTTACACATAGTAGAACTGAGCAGTTCTATAGTCCATGCTACTTGGTAGATGTCAGTGCTGGTTAACATGTTTATTATACAATGCAAGCTTGGCAAAGCCAAGAAACGTGCATGCTGATTGGCTAATCCAGCCAGCATGCACATTGTAAATCAAAAGTAACCAACGAAAAGTCCGGCTGCTAACGTACCATGCAGTGACGGCGACAAAGCAACTCAGTAAAACATAAGAGCAAGCACCAAAACCATAAAAAAGTGATTGCTTTTGCAGCTGAATCACCCAAAATCCATTATTCTTATTAGTAAACTCCTCAGCTCGAACAGCAATTAACTTCATAGATCCACCCTCACTCACAACTCTAACTCTATTTCCAGGTATACAGTTTACATAGAACTACAGAAGTCCGTATCTAAATGGAGAAAAAGCAGGAAAACCGTAATCAAGTCTCTGATATTGTACATCAAGCATCCAGCACAGAGTCTTGCTTCCTGTTGCAGTCCTCTGTCCCTCAGCTCATAAACACCAATGTACATGGTAAAGCCAGATCCACCCTCCGTCAACCTCTTCTTTCAAAAGTGTATGTGTACTAAACTACATTTAAGCACTGTAACAATGCTACAATAGAAAAATAAATGCAAGCACTGTACTTCTCAATACCACCCCTAAACCTTTCTGCCTGAACGGCTGCCTCTCTCACCTCACCTATGCTACAGTTATCCTTCAGAATAGGACGTAGAGTAAATGGTACTTTCCTCTTATCGCACCAACATGTACAGTGCTATTCAAAAGTTTGTATTTCCACTGGTACATAACAGAAAAGTACCATCCCAGCTTCCTAACCTACTTAACCCTTAAAAACCAACATAAACCCTGCAAAAACACCTTACCAGCAACCGCAATGCACATACCAAATCTCCTACTACAAACTCTATTTTATAAGTAAAACAAACACCGAACACCACGCTCGCGTTTGCTTACATCCCTTCACAGACAAAAAATTAGTAATAACTTGTATTTAAATAAAATACAAATAAAATAAACAATAAACATGAACTAAATGTGCACTATTTTATCTCAAAGTACAAAAATGCAAACTAAAGCAAACAAAAACCTAAATAACAGGAACAAAAACACAACACAAAACAAACACCATTGTATAATAGCAGTAACCCACGGCTGGGTGTGGGCAATGCTGGATTTGCCCACGGTTAGCTTTGTTTGGTCACGAGGACAAAATCCAGCATTACCCACACCCAGTTGTGGGTTATTGCTATAATAGTCCTTTGTCTGTATCATATTCTTTCTGGAATCCTGCTGTTAGCACATTTTCTCCTTGTTTTGCTTTCCTGGGTATCACCAACCTCGTCAACCTCTTTTTTTTTTTTTTTTTTGGGGGATATGTGCAGTTTCTCTAGACATGCCAGTGAGATTTTCCTTTTCTCTTTCATTCCTTCTGTTTGGCTGTTCCAGCTTTTCCTTGCATTCTGTCTATTAATTCCTAGTGGCCAGCCACGGTTATTGCTGCAATGTAGTTGGTCTGTTTTGCAACCCTGAAAAGCACTTTAAAGTTTTTTTGTGTGGTGTGCGTGGGGGTGGATAATATGTCTGTATCTCCTGTGTTGTTTTGCTTTTCCAGCTATTTTGTCATCTGTGTTACTGCTGGATGAGGAAATTGTTCAGTCCTTTTCATTAGCTTGTGGCACTTTCTGTAGTTTAAACTTTTATATGTTGTTGGCAACTTTGGCAGTTGCGTTGCAGGCATTGCTTTGGCAGTTGCGTTGCAGGCATTGCTTTGGCAGTTGCGTTGCAGGCATTGCTTTGGCAGTTGCGTTGCAGGCATTGCGTTGCAGGCATTGCGTTGCAGGCATTGCGTTGCAGGCATTGCGTTGCAGGCATTGCGTTGGCAGTTGCGTTCAGGCATTGCGTTGGCAGTTGCGTTCAGGCATTGCGTTGGCAGTTGCGTTCAGGCATTGCGTTGGCAGTTGCGTTGCAGGCATTGCGTTGGCAGTTGCGTTGCAGGCATTGCGTTGGCAGTTGCGTTGCAGGCATTGCGTTGGCAGTTGCGTTGCAGGCATTGGCGTTGGCAGTTGCGTTGCAGGCATTGCGTTGGCAGTTGCGTTGCAGGCATTGCGTTGGCAGTTGCGTTGCAGGCATTGCGTTGGCAGTTGCGTTGCAGGCATTGCGTTGGCAGTTGCGTTGCAGGCATTGCGTTGGCAGTTGCGTTGCAGGCATTGCGTTGGCAGTTGGACAGTCCAGACATGCCTTTTAGGGTTTCTGTACTGTATTTATTTATTTATTTATTTAGTTGACATTTATTTACTCTGGGAAAATTCATCCGAGTCCGAAAATAACCCATTTTCATCAGAGACCTAGGGAGAAACGCTCCAAAGTTAGACCATTATGTACGTACATAATGCATCTTAGCTTTATACAGTGGTTAGTTTAATTTAATATGGGGAAGCATGCATTCAAGCATTTTAATTTTGCATGCATGCTAATACATTAAAAAATCCATGTGCAAACATATAATAAATTTGTCTTCATTAACGTAGAAGATAAGTATTGTACATTATTTCTTAGGGTAAGACATGCTATTCTTCAGTTCTTCCTTGTAGTATTATGACACAGGGATATGTTGTTAAGAAGCCATTACATTATAAAAGAAGATGGAAGGCATTGTGGAGAGATGAGGGAAAGAGTGTAGGAAGGAAGTTAGCTGAAAAGGGCTGCTGAATCGAATATGGGTTTTGGTGGTAGTGTTAGTCCGGAGTAAAAATGTAGAGAAATAAGTTAGCTTGGAGAAGATCAGCCAGAGGTGGAAATGTTAAGTCCAAGTTAGCCAGGAGCCGAGTATGAGCATAGCAATGTATTAACATGTTTTAGGGTGTATTTGAAGACTTCCAGGTTAGTAATTGTTTTGTGGATGGAGGAGAGAGTTCCAGACTTTGGCTGCAGAGTAAGAGTATAAGCTTGTCCTGGTACTTTTGAGGGATTAGAGATGACCAAGAGTTTTTTGTCTTCCGACCTTAGGATTCTGTTTGGGGTGTAAGGATTAACTATGCAACTCAGGGCTGCGCATGCTAAAGGTTTATAAATTATGTGCAAGTTTAAGAGCTGGATGTAATGGAAGTGGTTTGGGAGTTCAAACTATTGTAGCATATGTAATGCTCTACAATGATGTGTGTTGGTCTTTGAATTAGTGGGAAACTTGGCCACTTTGTTGTAGCAACATTCCATTTATTAGAATATATAATGTGTATTAATTAATATATATTTATTTATTGACATTTGATTATCAGGAAAGATAAATACTTAGGTTCGTAGGTGCGTACTAAGCTAATGGGCCTGGGTCCTTTAAAGCCTAGCCCATAGAAGTGCCCTGTCATTGTGCCTCCCTTAATATATAAATACTAATATATAATATAATACTATATAAATACTTAGGAGCTCTCTGTGACTTGCTGAAGTCAACTGCTTATGCCTACAAAACTCCTGAGTAACCATCAAAACTGATACCCTACCTGACTAACTTTTTATCCTCAGTGATCAAATTGTACACATTGTTGGTGTGTAATGTTTGTAAATAAGTTGTACCATTGTGTTTAATATTTATTTTCATATATTGAGACTGTATATACACTATAATATTGTGCCTTTTCTTGTATGTGCTATTAATGTTATGTGGAGCTTTTCTCCCTGGGCCTCTACTGAAAGTGGGCTCACCTAGGCCCAGTAGACTTTCCCGGTTAACAAATGCAATAAAGAAATAATTTTGACTGGGTAGGAGCTTATTTTTAGCAGATGTCCATGGAAAAAAGCTCCACGGTATTACAAAACATTTTAAGAACAATAATTTTACAGTCTTTAAAAATAATACAAAAAAACAACTGCAGTTTAAATAATTGTACCAAATTTGACTTGAAATCATCGGTTAAGAATAGATGCAATTTTGTATGATAATGATTTACTAGAGACATTTTTAGTCAGTTTATAGAGAAATTAATGCTAAGTTAATATAGTACAAACGGGAACTGCAGTATGAAGTAAGAGAAAAGCAGGCTTATGGTAATTTTTGAGAGAAAGCCAGGTAGAAAAATTGATACAAGTAAGGAAGTGAGTGAAGAAGGGAGAGTAAGGAAATAAATGAATGGTCATTTGTCCACATTTAGGGACATTTAAACATCTACATAAAGGTTCTCTGTTAAAGCCTCAGCAAGAACTCCCATTGTGGAGTTTACAGTTCCTTAATTTGCTATAGTCCCTTTGCCTGGGCTTGACGGTCCTGCCAGTGGCGTAAGTTCTGCAACTTCGCCCTTCTGTTTTGCACCTTAAGACTTGTTTTGCAGATTATGGTCTCTGGGCTTTAACCTGTGAATGAACAGAAAACAGTTTTGCAATAATTTACTGTATATTTTGAAGGGTGTCTCTACCATCAAGCAAGTACATCCTTGGACATCTCTCTAAAACGGTCCTTATTCTGAAGGAAATAAAGATTTTCAGTTGCTTGTTAGGTCACAATGTTTCTGAAATGTAATTTGTTCCATTTGTCATTTGGACTCCCTTGGTGTTTTATCTCTGTCAGGAACAGTAAAGGTGAGATAAGAGGTGCCTATTTATAGGTACTGATCTGTCTCTCTCGTGGTCTTTACTGCAGGATTTCTTCACAAAATTTCTATCGTGCACGTTATGGGCTTGTACAAATTTCCTCTTCAAGATCTGCTGTTATAGTAAAATCTTTTACAAGTTTTTTTATTTTGTGTGGCATATTAGCAATGTTTATGAATGCTTCGTTAAATAAAGACTGTTCTTAGAACTGCAAACAAGCCTTCACAAAGTAAAGCAATATTACATCATGGAGTGTAAGTTTGGGGGGGTGAAAAATTCACTCAGTTTCTGAATTAGTAGTTGGAAAGAGACTTTGCTGGCAGGTATGCTTAAATGCAGCTTTTATGGAAGTGTCTTTTGTAGATTTTCACTTCCTTTGTCATGTCATATGTAATGCATTTTGCTTGTCTTTGTTTTTGCTCAGACTGCATCCTAAGAATTGTCTGGGAGTGCGCCAGTTTGCAGAAACCATGATGTGTTCAGTGCTGTATGAAGCAGCCAACCATTTCATACACCAGCACTTCGTGGAAGTATCTGTATCGGAAGAGTTTCTGGCTTTGCCATTTGAGGATGTGTTAGAACTTGTCACAAGGGATGATCTCAATGTCAAATCTGAGGAACAGGTACTTGCTAGTTTGCATAGTATAAGAATCTCTGAACTTCAAATACAGTCATGATTACAGATAAACAGCTTTAGAATGAACATTTCAGATTTCTACACAAGTGGAAGTATGCTCGGAAGATGTGTTTGAAAATTTACATTTCTTTTACTTTTAAATGAGTGTACCCCTGCAGTAGTATTGCACTGTTTATGGTCAATATACTTGCTGTACTGCTTTCTGTGATTGTATTTTTTTTTGCATATTTTGTATTATTGTCCTAGTGGTCCTTATGGCTGCAAAGGGTACGTGGACCAATTCACTTATCTGGTTAACAAATGCAAACAAGTAATGATGTTTCTGACTGTTAGTAATAAAGTCAGTTGAGCAAATATTTGAAATGCATTGTGTACAGACTTCTACATTTCTACATTTAACACAGTAAGTTGAAAGAGAGCAGTGTTTTTTGAATGGTAAACCAGCACTAAATGCCAAAAAAATGCACGTGCATTAGGACCACTTGTTTACATCGCAGATGCTCCAGTGTAGCTCACTTTGTACTAAAAGCACAACTCACCAAGGTGCAGATTTAAAAAAAAAAATAAAAAGGAAAAAAAAGGAAACTCCTTTGATATGTAGTGTAAAATGTTGTACATATGTTAAAGGCTTCCTTCTGCCTGCAATCACCTCTTCAGATAACACTGATGGGTGCAGTGATCTGAATGAGAGACTAGATCCCAAGGTGGGGCTGGTTGCCACCTTAGCTGAGGGGAAAACTTCCTCAACTTATAATGGAACAGTTTGCTGCACTGCAGCTACAATGTGAAGCACATATTGCCTGGCCATCATGAAGTAATGAGAACGACTTCTGCTCTTACATCAAGTTCTGTGGGTGAAAGAGGGATTGGAATGATTAAACCTTCATTCCCCCAACTCCCCACCTCAGTTACTGCTTAAACACAGGAACACAGAATGTAAAGGACAACAAGCCAATCTACTGTAAATTTAATTCTTCCTAGAGTCTCCCCAGAATTAATTACATTTGTTCTGTTTGTAAAGATGATTCTAAAATGCATGAAGCTGGCCCACAATAATGGTAAAGGATTGATAACAGCCTGAATGCCACTTTCAGTAAATTGTATCCTGCAGCTGACTGCAAGGAAACCACGCCAAAATATTCTGTAGCACCCTCATAAGACATGAAGCTGAGGTATCTGGTGTTTCTTCATTAAAAAAAAAAAATAATTAGTTGTGCTGGTGGTTTGTAGCATATTTTTTGCCTTTGTTATTCAAGTATGATTGTTGGGAAGTATTTTGTAGGTACACACAACCACCACAAACTAAAAGCTAACCATCAGAGGATATGTGGCATTTGGAGTGTTTCTGTAGCTCTGCAGTAGTCCTGCTTAATTCAAGTGATCATAATGTTCCTTTTCTCCAGAAAAGTAAAGCTGCAGATGTTATAATGGACTTTCAATGCTGCTATTTCATTATACAACATCAGGTTACTTGTCTGTGATTTATTTATTGCTGTTTGCCGGGAAAGTCAGACTGGAATAAAGTCTCATTTTCAGCAAAGGCCTTTGGAGAAAAGCTGCACATACACAGCAAATACATCATAAATTGCATAATCATGATCATGAAACAGTCCGGAACAAAACAAACAGCTGACATCAAATGTTAATCAGAATGAAATAATTGGTAGACGAGTGATTAGTAGTGAAGAAAGGAAATAAGTTTGGATGGAAGAGGGGGGGGGAGATAAGAAGCTGATACATTTTTCTTTCCTATGATGTAGAATTATATTTCAAAAGGGTAATTTGTGTCCACACATTAATCATTTGTGGTTTTCTTGTGTGTGCTACCTGAAACACAGAAGAGTATGTGCCCTACTAGGAACATGTCTCCTTCAGCTCTGACCTTTTCCCAGTAGCCCATGCCAGCATAACTGCTGCATAGCAAGGTATGGCAAGGGTAGTTTGAAAAACCCCAAATAAATACATCAGCATTTCTGCATGCACCTTAGAGTTTTCATTGTAGTCATAATGCTTGCAGTAGGCAGTTTTGAAGAAAATAAGACTTGCATAAGATTGTGCATACATGCAAATAGTAGTGAATAATGACACTCATGTTGTCTGTCAGTTCATGGTCACATGTCTGTGGCATTGCAGCTGGACAGGGACATGACCCGGATCTGTCTTAGGCAGTTAGACATTGGCTCTTTGTTTAGAATACAAGAGATCTAGCTTTAGAGGCCCTTTGCAGTGTGTGACTCTCGGGATTTCCTATTGTGATATTCCTAGCTTGGCACAGTTTTGAAATTATTCAGCTGCTGTACATTGGTGCATCTGCCTCCTGCTGGTGCATGTGTCCTGATGTCATAAGCAGGAGTATTTAGTTCATGCACTCCCCAGTACTTTTCTGACATTCACCCAGTTCATATCTTGAACTTAACGTACATCATTGAAATGTACCAATCATTACTGCCTAAAAGGGTGAAACATTTTGTTTTACCATCTCCAAATCGAGAGTCAGGACCTGCCCAGGCATTTTTTATACTATGCGGGAGATGTGTACATTGTGAATTGCTACATATGCTAGTATTTCACCTTTCTCACCCCCAAAAGGTGGAATGAAAATCTTGAGGTGTACATCACCTCGTAGAAGAATGGCAAATCCAGAGACTATGTGGGGGTATGATAGATGAGAGGAGAAGAGGTAGAGGGAGGGTTTTGGCTTAAATTGGTCTTCAAAACCCATCCTGGAAACGCATTTAGCAATTTATAAGTTACCCTTTCCTCTTCAGCTAGTGAGCGATAGTTTTTTTTTTTAGCCCATCATCTACAAGAGCATGAGAGGTGCCCCAATCTTCCTGCACTTAAAAGTCAAGAGCACAACCATGAGCAGCAGTCATCTGGTACAGAGTGGGTTAGAGTCCCTCAACAAAAGTTCTTAAGTGGAAGTGTGATGTAGCAGGCTTAGAAAATAATGTAATTTAAGGTTATCTAGACTGGAATGTTGCAGGCAGAAACTATAAGTTAGAAAATGCTTTTTTTCTAAATGGTATCAGACCATTATTTAAATTTCATAGAAATAACATCATTATATTTGCCTTTGGCTGGGCTAGAACCTGATGACTGCGGTTGCACACTACGTGTTGCACTTGCATTTCCTGCCTTTAGCAGGGTCATGCACTAAATATTGTACTAAATAAATGATACATTATTAGTTTTGTCTTGCTGGTCTCTCTTGAGTGCTAATCTTAGTTCTGTTTTTCATAGGTACATATTTTCTATCTCAGTTTTCTGGCAGTGTTCATCTGTCAATCCCAAGGATAGACCCGAGTTCCTAAATAAGGCAGAACAGACTGTGTGAGGATATTTATATATTTTCCAAGAAAATGTTTT
Organism: Protopterus annectens; assembly: GCF_019279795.1. NCBI lineage: Eukaryota > Metazoa > Chordata > Ceratodontiformes > Protopteridae > Protopterus > Protopterus annectens. Next base: position 1,955,429,537 of record NC_056731.1, read on the forward strand.
TCAAAGAATCTTCATGTATGGAAATTTCTGCAGCTGCAGTTTTAACTTGGAAGAACAGTGTGTATTTTCATGATGAATTTGGTACACCACAGAAAAATATTCTTCTGTCTCATGTCAGACAAAATTCCGTTAATCTATTTTATTATATGACTTATAAAATCGCATGCATCTGTTCCCAAATGTCTTGCCCAGTCCACTTTTACATTGGTGCTGATAACCTATTTACACTTACAGTTTAAGTGCTTTGTAAATCGGTAGATGTGAAGTTAAGTCTCGCCATTCATTCTTCACTGATGGGTTCGGAGCCGATCCTCGGCTCCGACATGGCCGATTAGCAAGCTCAAAGTTCTCCAGTAGCTAGAGACCCAACCCCTTATCCCACAATGCACTGCTGGAATTAACTCAGATCTAGTTTTCTGTGGCACAGATCTCTTGGTTTCTAGCATTGCTCGAGACTATTATTGGGAGTTTTCAACTTTCAGCAAGTTTTCTATTTAAATTTTTATATCTTTATCATTATATAATAATATCTAGTTAACAATTTTCTGTGTTCTCCCCTTTCCCCAGTAAAATCTTTGATTGCCTTTGGCCCTTTCTTATAGTTGTTAGTGTTCCCTTTTTGGGATTCTTGTTATTGGATTGCTTAATCCTATTTATCTTGATACAGTTAAATAGTTGGTTACTAGTTGCCTCTTTGGGCTGTGTGTATTGTGAGTTAGTTAGATTTCTTCTTTAACTTTAAATAGCTCAATAGTGTATTTCCTTTATATTGGATTTTGTGAAATGTCTCAAGAGAAGGAAAAACATCCAAAGTCTGGGTTTAAAAAATGCCCAGACTGCGGAGAGAAGATGTCCGTCACGGATGCCCATGTGCAGTGTGTTTACTGTTTGGGTGAGGTGCACCTGCAAGAGTCCTGCAGTATCTGTCACTCCTTTTCCACTAGGGTGCTTGCAGAAAGGAAGAGGAAGTAAATTGATAGGGGTATTATCAAACACCTTTTTTCCAGAGGCATTGTCTGACCAGGATGGGGTCAGCAAATTGTCCAAATCTTCCTCTGAATCCAGGACTAAGAAAGGAAAAAAGTCAGAAAGTGTAATGACTGCCTTCGGAACCGGGACACTGCTTTGGAACTGGTTGCCGAAAAACCTCCATCGATACTGCTCCATTCGGCTGCATCTGTTCACTCTTCCAGGTCTTCTGTCAGCCTGTCCGATCTGGATATGGACTGGCTGGTTCAGAAACTCTTAAAGGCACCAGGCCTAGCTAAATTGCTGTCTGCTCAGACCCACCCATCTGAGCCGAAGACCATTACTCCTGAATTGTCTGCTCCTCCTCCGAGCCATACCGGACCTTCGGAGCCGGAGGAGGCCGACCTGATGATTGTGGATCCCTTGGAGCCGAAACCTGCTCCAGTGTCGTCGGCTCCATCTGCTCAGATGTTCTCGGCACCGACCGTGGACTCTAGGAGCCGACACTCTCCGGTCGGGTCCGGGGAGGATAGTTGTACCGACTTGGTGCCGACTCTTCCTCTCAGGGCCTCGGCTCGGGTGAGCTCGGCTCCTACTCGAGCTCGGAGCCCATGGCTTCGGTGCGGGAGGGGATCGCGGCTCCTTCGGATCCGTCAACTCCTTCTCATTGGAGCTGAGGTGCATTTGAAGCCATGAGGCGAGTGTAGTCTCCTAAGACTTCCTCATCTCAAGGTCTGCCCTCTTCTTCACCTAAAGTGCCTGTGTCAGTTTCTGTTTCCTCCGATCATCCCAAGCGTAGAGACCCAGCGCCTCAGGTAGCCCCACAGGGCGCTCCCTGCTCTTCTAAGACCTCTCCAGAAGTTACCCCTGAAGATGTCCCCAGGAAGAGATTATGCAAGAGGAGGCATTTGGACTCCCCACAGGAGTCTTTCACATCGGACACCAACTTGGATGAATCAGAAGGGTCCTCTAGATCCCCCTCTGAGGACATCTCCTTTGTGGAGATTCTTGAAATTCTTAGGCAGAGGGGTGATTGGCAGTCCAAGAGCCCTACTGAGGACAAGTCGGTTCTCCTGAAGGCGTTCGGGTCTCAACCTTCCACCTCTTTGGTATCTCCGCCCTGTGATGAGCTTATGGAGCTGGTCTCTCGTTGGGTGAGGGAGTCACCAGAATCCTATGGAACCTGTTCCTAGGAGGCCTAATAAGTTTATTTCTGCCCCCGTGGATAAGTCCTTTTTGACCAAGGGAGTCCCTGTTGATGCCATAGTGGTGGCAGCAGCTGCCAAAAAGGAAATGTGCGAGACTTCCTCGTCTATCCATCCTCCTAACAGAGAGTCTAGAATCATGGATAGATATGGGAAATGCATGTTTAGTTCAGCGACTTATCCTCCTAACAGAGTCTAGGATCATGGATAGATATGGGAAATGCATGTTTAGTTCAGTTACTTTCTCACTCGGATCACTGAACTACTTGACACATTTTACCAGATTGCAGAGAGATGATCTTAAGGAGTTGGGAGATATTCTTCAGGGTGCTGTAGCTACGTGTGTATCCGACAAGATTGCCACTCTGCTCGCTACCCTCAATTCGATAATCAACTCGTCTATGCTTCTCGTATCTTATGCAGCTGATGGTTCGAGTAGAGCTGCAGGTACAGGAACTGCTCTTCATAGGCATGCCTGGATGTGACTCTGTTCCTTTGCAGAACCCTTCAAGTCCTCCTTTACGAATACCCCATTTGATGGCTCATCCTTGTTTGAGCCAAAGGTGAAAGAGACTTTGACCAGGTGTGAGCAAGAGGGAAAGACTCTGCCGGAGTCCATTTTTCCACCCCCACTCAACCCTTTCCTAAAGGTCAGAGGGGAGGAAAGATCTGGTTCTGGAAAGGCCAAGGAGCCTTTCAAGATGCACGTGGAGAGCTCCCCTCCAGAGGGAGAGGAGAGGGGCTCTCCACGGGTGTCTTGAAAGGCTCCTTGGGCTTTCCAGAAAGCCCAAGGAGCCTTTCAGGACACCCGTGGAGAGCCCCCCTCCAGAGGTAGAGGAGGTGGTTACAATGGGAGACACCGCCCTCGTGGCAGAGGGGGTCCGCAACACTAGGGTGACGGATCACTTCGGTCAGTCCTACCAGCGCTCCTGAACGGAGGTCCAACTGTTCTACTCTGGAGGCAGTCGGGGGTCACTTGTCATTGTACCCAGAAGCCTGGCTAAATATAACAAATGACATTTGGGTACAAAGTATCATTTCCAGAGGGTATTTCATACAATTCTCCACCCAGCCTCTTCCCATCAAAAAAATCCCAGACGTTCCACCCAGTCACATGGGACAAGCAGCAGTAGAGGTACGCAGATTGCTAGAAAGAGTTATCCAGCCAGTCCCGGCAGACGAAACAGGATTCGGAACTTACTCAAGATTATTTTTGGTTCCAAAGAAAACGGGACTGGAGACCTATTTTGGATTTCAGCAGACTCGACCAATTTGTGGGAAAGGAGAAGTTCCGAATGGTCACGCTACAGTCCATACTCCTGTTTTTAGGGAAGGACAATTGGATGTGCTCGATCGATCTTAAGCATGCGTACTACCACATAGATGGCCAGACCATCTAGAGATCACCTGTGTTTTCGGCTGGGAGCCAATCATTATCAATTCTGAGCTCTGCCCTTTGGTCTCACTACAGTCCCCAGAGTGTTCACCAAGTGCATGGCAGTAGTCATGGCTCACCTGAGGCATATAGAATTCCAGGTGTTTCTGTATTTGGACGATTGGCTCCTTACCTCCACCACCAGGCATCAACTTCTTCAAGCGAGAGAGGCTACTCTGACACACTGCGATCGGCTAGGCATTGCAGTCAACTTCAAAAAGTCTGCCTTGTTGCCATCGCAGCATATCATTTTTATAGGGACAGAATTAGACACGTCAACCACCACTCTTCGTCTTCCACCAGAAAGGATTTGTATTCTTCGCCAACACATCATGCCTTTGGTATCAAAGAACAGAGCACCAGCTGCAGAGGTATTGAAAGTACTAGGATTGATGGCAGCAGCAATCTTGGCAATCCCGTTAGCAAGGATGCATATGAGAATCCTTCAATGGCTTTTATTCACGCAATGGTCTTACCAAGAACTTCCAATGAATCACATGATCCTGATAACTAATTCCTGCAAGAGGGATCTTCAGTGGTGGTTGACGTCTCCTCATGTCACAATAGGATATCCCTTCATGCTAGCCCCTCCAGTTGCCACTGTGACCACAGACGCTTCCCTGATAGGGTGGGGGGGCTTTTTCAGGGAAAGACTGCCCAAGGCACATGGACATATCAAGAATCACATCTGCATATCAATGTCCTGGAGATGAGAGCAGTACTTCTAGTGTTGCAATACTTTCAGGACTCTCTTCCTCTAGGGACAATTGCAATACAGACTGACAACATGTCAGTGGTCTGGTACCTGAACAAGCAAGGTGGGGCCAAGTCTTACCCCCTTTGCCGAGAAGCCCTCAGAGTATGGTAGTGGGCAGTGTCATCCCAGCACTTTCTGTTAGCAATGCACATCCCGGGCAAATCCAACGTCCTAGCAGACAAGACTGAGCAGGGCAATTTTATTGCCCCACAAATGGTCCCTCAAACAAGAGATTGTGGACAGGATTTTCCACAAATGGGGCCAGCCTTACTGCGACCTGTTCGCCAGTCATATGAACAACAAATGCAGAAGCTATTTTGCCCTGATTTTCCCACACCAGGTCACTCCCCGAGGGATGCTCTTGTCCACAATTGGCCCCCGGGTCTCCTCTATGCATTTCCCCCCAATTCCCCCGATACCCAGATTCTTGCAGAAAGCAAAGTCACTGGGATGGATGATCATCCTTATAGCCCCTCATTGGCCTTAGCAGATTTGGTTTCCATTTCTTTACCATTACATTCTGGAAGATCCATGGATCCTGGACCCAGTTCCGGACTTATTGACACATCCGTCAGGGGATCTTCATCCTTCATTGCCGACACTGAAGCTAACCGCTTGGCTGCTCAAATTCCCCGCATAGACAGGCTTTATAGTCTTTCCCATGACACTAATCAAATTTTGTTGGCTTCCCATAAACCTTCCTCTAGAAAATTGTATCGTAGTAAGTGGAAGAGATTCTCCATTTGGGCTTCTTCCCATAACATTGACCCTTACCAAGCGCCATTGTCTTCCAGTCTACAATTCATGACAGAAGTTTTCAACAAAGGAGTAGCGGCTGCTACGGTGCTAGTACAGTTAGCTGCTATATCTAATTTCCATCTAGGGATCGATTTTTTGAATACTTTGGCTCACCAGTTGTCTAAGGCTTTTCTAAAAGGTTCTTTTCACATGAGGCCTCCAATGAAGACGCCTTACTCTCCCTGGAATTTGAATTTTATGTTATCTCTCATCATTCTTCCTCCTTTTGAGCCTGCTTCATCTTGTGAACTAAAATTTCTATTGTGGAAAACTATCTTCCTATTAGCCATCACTTCAGCCTGCAGAGTGTCAGAGCTTCAAGCCCTATCCATCAAGCCCCTTTATGGTCTTCCATGCTGATAAGAGTATCTCTCAGGACAAATCCATCCTTTTTGCCTAAAGTATATTCTGAGATTAACGTAAATCAAGTCATTGAGTTGCCCATTTTCTTCCCTAACCAGACTAACAAATTGGAATATATGTTGCACAAACTCGATGTTCACAGACAACATAGATTTTATTTAGAACAAAAGACATTAGGAAATCAGATCAGCTTTTTGTCTTTTTCTGAGGCCAGGAAAGGTAAACCAGTTGCCAAAACAACCCTGTAAGTGGCTGTCTGCATCACTTACACACATTCTTTTCAGAACATTCCCTTGTCTAGTAAGGTGAAGGCTCATTCAATCCGAGCAGTTTCTACCTCTTCAGCCTTTCAAGCCAAATTACCTGTGGACAACATCTGTGCAGCAGCCACTTGGTCTAAACCTCACACGTTTATAACTCATTACAAAGTGGATAAGGCCTCCAGGGACAGGACTTCATTTGGTTCTATGGTTCTAAAGAGTGTACTTCCGTGAGCCACCCAAGGGTGCTAGGGACATTACCCATCAGTGAAGAATGAACGGCGAGATTGAACAACTTCACATAAAGAAGTTATGTACTCACCATAACGTTCCAAGCGAGTTGTTCCATCTCGCCTTCATTCTCACGTCCCTCCCTCCTTCCCCCTCCTGGCTGGCAATTGACCTGGAGGCTGTCTTCATCCTGGTTTTTCAATGTGTCTTCATTCCTAGGCAGAATAATTATTGTACTTCTATATGGTACGCAGTAAACAAGATCCGAGGTGATTCCAGCAGTGCATTGTGGGATAAGGGGTTGGGTCTCGAGCTACTGGAGAACTTTGAGCTTGTTAGTCGGCCGTGTCGGAGCCGAGGATCGGCTCCAAACCCATCAGTAAAGAATGAAGGTGAGATGGAACAACTCGCATGGAACGATGTGGTGAGTACATAACTTCTTTTTTTGTCTCCTCAGATTCACAGGCCACTTCTAAGTCATCTGTGCCTTATTTGCTCAAGGTTTACACACTAGAGCAACTGGAGACTACTTTTATTAGAATCATTTGAGGTAATAAAGGTTTACCAGAAAGATTTGTAGACTTCTGCTGGTATTTCACCATATGTGTAGGACCTATGGGGTTACCCTCACATTACACCTGCCTGCACTATGTTTGTAGTGGGTTTTGTCCGAGAGTGTATGGGGAACGCACAGTTGGACTTGTACTGACTTATGACCTGATGCCACTACTGGGGTGTTTCACTCTAAGCACCAATGCCTCATTGCTCAACAGTACCCATCTGTCAGCCACTCTTCATTCTCTTGTGAATGCAGCCCCCCCCCCCCAAGAAAAAGAACTATAGATAGGAGAGTTTCTCATGGCGACTAAGGAGACTTATAAAAGTATGGAGATAATTGTTTCTGAGACAAGAATAAGGAAACCTTCCCTCTTGATGACTGAGGAGACACCTAGGTTCACAAGGTGAAATCAGCAGGCCTTTAGCTTCTCTAGCTTCAGTACAGAAAAAAATAATTATTTAGAGAATAATATGAATCGGAAAACTTGGTCCTTTTTATTATGAAGCTTCTCTGGAAGGATGCTGTTTGTTCAGCCTGGAAGTCTACAGATTCCATCTGTCTCCTTGTGAGAAGGCAGGAAGCCATCTTTGTATACCTAGTCAAGTGATTTAACACCTTGTTTAAGCCTCTCAGAACAGGTACTCGTCATCACATTAGTCCAGGCTGGTCTCGCAGACCACAGTATCTTTCTCAGTTTGCTGCTCTAAAAGGCTGTGAGCAGGGTGGATGGGAGTGCCATTTGCCACTTCGAGACTTTGGTATTCCAACAGTCTGTCTCATCTGTCCAAATGTTCATCGTGTTTCACTGTTGCAGTCATTACTCTTGGGTTATCCTGCTGGCAGGCTACCCGCAGTCGGCCAGAATTCCAAAGTCTAGGTCTGGTGTCTGTTGCTGTCGCCTCCTCCCTGATGTCAGAGTGCCAGGAGTATAAAAGATGCAGCCGACGCCATTTTCTTCAGTCTTTCTTGCCACGCGGTGCCCGAAGCAAAAGCAGTTCGCAAGTGCCGGTCGGCCGGCTCCTGAGATTTTCACAGACTAATTTCAGATCCGAAGTCTTCATTAAAGCTAAGTACCCCATTGGGGAAACTTTTTTTCTTGCTCTAGACTGATGTCAGAAAAAGTTAACAATTGTATTTCTTGTGGAAAGCAAATGCCTCACAAGGATTATCATTCTTACTGTATCCCTTGCCTAGGCCCTGATCATAACATTGCTAGCTGTCGGTTTTGTGCTAGATTCGACAAACGTACTATTAAGCGTCTGTTTGATTTTGCTTATTACTTTGGCCGACAATTCATTTACTTAATGCCGTTGGAACAGCCGACGACCGGAGTTTCTAAAAAAAACGCAAGGAAAAAGAGAAAGGCATCCGAGATCCAAAACTGACAACGAGGCTTCCGCTAAGCCAGTCGCTGGTTCGCCGGTTCTCAGTGAGGTGCTTTCACAGCCCCTGACACCTGCTACCTCAGAGCCACAGGCCGCTGATGACTCCCACGTGGAGCCAACTAGGCCTCTGGATACTCAAGGTATTGGGCACTCAGAAATCATTCCCTCAGATGGGTCCGGAGCCGCTGAGCAGGCATCGGCTACTGAGGGTGTTCAGACCTACACAGGTATATGTAAAGCCTACTTCAGCTTCAAAGGCAAAGACCTACAGCAGCTTTAAAGACAAAGAAACAAGTACAGCATTCTTCACGGCAGACTTCCATACCTAAGAAACAGATGCTCAAAATGGCCGAAGACCTTATTACCTTGATCAGGGGTTTCCATCCCCCTCCTGACAAGAGGCCTAGGCAAGAGATAGACTCTGACTCTTCAGATCAGGTTTCCATTTCCTCTGACTCCTCTTCTGTACGGGAATACTCTCTTCTTCCCTATGAGGATTCTGATGCTGAAGAATCAATTCCTTCAGCCTCTCCTCCTGAGGATTGTTCTTTTGGGGAAATCCTGCATACCATGAGGGAGCACTTCCACTGGGAGAGCCAAGATTACTCAGAATCAAAGAAAAGGCTTAGAGATTTTCTTTTACTTCCTCAGCACTGGCCTCTTGCTATTCCCCCTTTGCTAGACATTGTAGATGATGTATTTTCAGTGTCCGGCCCTTCTCCAGACTCCTTACCTCCAGCTCCTGTTAAACCAGACAGATTTCTTTATAAAAACCCTGCTGCTGACCCAGAAGCTATTTCTCAGGGTCCCAAGGGGGTTAAGGCCGCTACTGCAAAAAAACCCTGACCCTTCTGACAGGGATTCAAGGGCACTAGACAGATGTGGGGAAAAAGGTTTACACTTCTGCTACTTTGGCTGTGAGGGCTTTAAATTTTCGATTTCATATGATTAAATATCAGCAATACTTAACGTCACTGTTAAAATAGAAAATGTTGACTAATTCTGATTGTACAGAAAATATAGAAATACAGGATTTATTGCATGCAACTGAACAAGTGGGAAAGCATACATTGCAATGTGGTTTTGATTCTCTGGAGGCCTGCTGCAGGGCCACAGTTACGGGTTCTGTCATTAGAAGGCATGATTGGTTAAAGGAACAAAATCTGCCTGATCATGTTAAAGCAAAATTATTCGATGCTCCAAAGAAAATGGAGGACAAAGCGAAATCTATGCAAACAGTAAAGGATTTCTTACAGGTTCAGCCACCAAAATTTAGCAGGAACTGGCCTACAAAGAATTGGTCCTTTCCAGTGTCAGACAGGCTACAAAGAGGCAGATACAGACATCCCAGAGGCAGATGCCAGCCCCAGTGGTCATACAGGCTTAAACAGTGGGGCGCTTCTACCTCCAAAAGTGGAGAAGACAAAGCACAGCCATACAGAAAACAGTCCCAATGACTTGCCTCTGACAGCACCAAGCACTTATCTTCTTGCAGCCCCCTTAGGAGGAAAATTAGCACTTTTCTCTCAAAATTGGCACATGATCACCCAGGACAAATGGGTATAGAATATAGTGTCCCAGCACTACAGGTTCCACTTTCACACCCTGCCAAAGGCAAAAGGTATGCCAAACCTGCCACACAATCAATGGGCAGAGGCACAAAAACAAGTTTCGTCCCTTAGGCAAATGATGGCCATTCAGCAAGTACCACAGCAAGAGCAGGGACAAGGATTTTACTCTAGACTTTTCTTGGTTCCCAGAAAGAACAAAGCCTGGAGACCAATACTGGACCTCTCTTTTCTAAACGCTTTTCTGGACGTTCCAAAATTCAAAATGTTAACTCTGCAGCAGCTTCTGCCCATGCTCGGCAAGAAGGCTTGGCTTGTAACTTTGGACCTAAAGGAGGCATACCTGCATATACCAATCAGCCAATCTTGCAGAAGATACCTCAGATTCATAGCTGGCTCAATGCACTACCAATTCTCTGCACTGCCATTTGGCTTATCTACTGCGCCCATGGTCTTCACAAAATGCCCGGCACCAGTAATTGCATTTTGCAGACAGAGGAATTCAAATTTATCCTTACTTGGATGACTGCCTTATACAAGCAGAGAACAAGGACACTCTACTAAAGCATCTGACGTTCGTAAAAAGATTATTAATTTGCCTAGGGTACACAGTAAACGAAAAGAAATCAAAACTAGTACCCTCTCAAGAGATACTATTCCTGGGTGCAAGCTTAAATACAACTGCCCAGATGGCTTATCTCATGCCAGACAATCAAAGGCAACTAACTTCTTACTTCAAAATGTTGGCAACAAAGACCCAGTTATCTGCAAGAAAAATTCTGCAGGCTTTGGGCTTCATGGCATCCTGCATTCTGCTAATTCCATATGCCAGAATGCATATGAGGAAACTTCAATGGTACCTAAAAAGTGTCTGGACTCAACATTGTCAAAGCCTGGAAGCATTAATTACCCTCATTCCTTGCCTGCAACAGGAGTTTTGATGGTGGGCTCATGCCTGTCGCCTCAACAAGGGACAGCATTTCACTCTGCCCACAGCCAGGCAGTCAGTAACAACAGATGCATCAGATTATGCCTGGGGAGCACACATGGCAGGAAAATGTATTCAGGACACATGGTCCACAAGCCAAATGCATCTACATATCAATCAAAAAGTGATGCTAGCTGTTCAGAATGCCCTGACAGCTTTCAAGGCTCTACTCCATCCTGGACAACTACTGATAAGGACGGACAATACTACAGTCATGTGGTACATAAACAAGCAGGGAGGCAAACATTCCTACCCCCTGTGCAGACAAGCCATGACTTTGTGGAACACAGCATTGACTTGTCAAGTCAAGTACACCTGCAAGCACAATTCGTGCCAGGAAAGACAATACTCTGGCAGACTAACTAAGCAGACTAACTAAGCAGAAACCTTATGGATCCCCATGAGTGGAAACTGGATCCACAAGTCTTCAGCATGATAACAGAGGAATGGGGATGCCCAGACATAGATCTATTTGCCTCTCCTCACAACTGGCAACTACAGAAATTCTGCACAAGGACTCATCACAAGCAAGCATGGAAAGTGGATGCTCTGTCATTCAGCCGGAAAAGTCTAACAGTATATGCCTTTCCTCCTCTGCCTCTCCTCCCAAAGGTACTCCTAAAGGTCAGACAAGAAAAGCCAAGAATGATTCTGATTGCCCCAGACTGGACACGCCAGTACTGGTACCCAATCCTAAAAAACTTGTCTCAAGGCCCAGCCTGGACATTGCCTCTAATTCCTCACTTACTGACCCAGCGAAACAATCAGATTCTGCACAGCCAACTCAGGACCCGAAATCTGGCAGCATGGCGGATAAATGTAACCATTCAAAGCACACCTCTCTCTAAAGCAGTGATGGGTGTTATTTTGGAGGCCAGGAGGCTCAGTACCAGAAAATCTTATGCAGAAAAATGGAAAAGATTCTGTGCCTGGAACCAGGCACAAGGAATTGACACATCTGTACCAAATATTCCTCTGATTTTACAATACCTAACTGAGATGCTGGACAAAGGCCTATCCTTTTTCATCATTTAAAATTCATGCCTCTGCTATTTCATCTCATTACAATACGGAACCTCCTATTTTTTCCCATCCATTGCTAAGGCAGTACCTCAGAGGGGCCAAAAACATAAGACCTCCAAGGAGAGCCCCAATACCTGCATGGGACCTCAATTAAGTCTTGGAGAAACTCACACTGCCGCCTTTTGAGCCAGCCAGTACAGCTGATATAAAGTTTTTATCTTGGAAAACAGCTCTGCTCCTAGCAATAACCTCTGCAAGTAGAGTTTCACAGTTGCAGGCACTCATGGCTGTGGAACCTTTCATCATTTTCCATCCAGACAGGGTTTCTCTAAGGACGAACCCAACATTTATGCCTAAGGTAGTGTCCAGTGTGGCCCTTAACCAAACCATTCATTTGCCTACCTTTTATCCAAATCCACAGAATAAGGGTGAGACACTTCTGCATTCCTTGGACATGCACAGACAACTACGCTTCTACTTGGACAGAACTAAAGCTTTCACAAAAACTGAGCAACTTTTTGTGGCATATGCTGCAGGATCTCAAGGAGGGCCTATCTCAAAACAGACTATTTCACAAAATGGATAGGCCACTGCATTCGTTTCTGCTACTCACAACATGGCAAATCAGTGCCCAAGGGCATTAGGCCTCATTCTACCAGGGCAGCAGCCACTTCAGCAGCCTTTCTCAGAGGAGTGCCAACCAAAGACATTTTAGAGGCTGCAGCTTTGAGTTCAGTACACACTTTTACAAAGCACTACCATTTACCTCTCTACTCTAAATCCAGAGCAGGCTTCGCCACTGCAGTTCTGCAAGGCCTTATAGCCTCTCCTAATCCTGTTTAGACCCAGCCACCCAGCCTTAGCTTTGGGATTCAACCCAAGAGTAATGACTGCAACAATGAAACACGATGAACATAGTACAGTTGTGTACCTACCATAAATCTAGATGTTAGTGTATTCACTGTTGCAGTCCAGGTTACCCACCCTCCACCCCCCTTTTCTTTGCTGGGACTTGCCTATACTTCTCTATCCTATACAACCTATGTGGTGTATTTGTTTGTAGATGAAGGAAATGTTTATTTTACTGCATGCATAATTATTGGCATAATATTTTTAGCCTATCTTTTTGGGGGCGCCTGACATCTGGGGCAAGAAAAACTGAAGAAAATGGCGTCTGCTGCATCTTTTATACCCCTGGCACTCTGACGTCAGGGAGGAGGCGTCAGCAACCGACGCCGGACCCAGACTTTGGAATTCTGGCCGACTGCGGGTAGCCTGCCAGCAGGATAACCCAAGAGTAATGACTGCAACAGTGAATACACTCGAACATCTACATTTATGGTAGGTACAGAACTGTACTTTCGGAGTACTTCAGAAAAGCCTCTAGAGATCCTATGAATATGGCGTAAAGGAATCTAAAGAAAATACCTTCACTCAGAATTTTCACCTTGTGTGCTCCAATTTTGATTGCAGTGATGCAGTGGCTAGAGCAGTAAACCCAGAAATGTTTTTGCCACATACCATGTCTCTGGTTGTCCTTTAAGGATATGAGGTAGGTTTTTATTGATGCCATCTATAGGGGTATGTTTCTCATTGGGCATGCTTCCCAGGACCTGATGGAAGATCTTCAAAGACAAGACATGAGCCGTGCCAGTCCTGGATGGGTTCTTTATATAGTTTGATCCTCCTCTTCTAGATTACAAGGCTCCCCAAGAAGAAACCCTTTCATTGGATGTTTGCTTCCAGAGTATCTGGCAGTGTTATTCTCCTGTCCTTCCTCCACGTAAGTTTCCTAAGAGGCATAGTTTAGATGTGGTGCTAAAGCTGTCGGTACTGCCCAAGTGGACTGCCTCTGGTATGCTGGTTCTCAATTTGCTCCAGCATGGAAAACCAACACAAGGAATGGTGACATAATTCAGTGATTCCTGGCCATGTCTTAGAGCTGTTGAGAACTCAAAAGTCTAAGTAGTTAGATCTGAAAAATCCATCTTTCATTTTCTTTTTTTTTTTTCTCAAATGTCATGCTTGAAAGTCCAGTTTTTAGTGCAGTACCAGAGAAAACATTTGTCTTATATTAGATTGCATATTCAGTAATAAAGAATGTAAGAAATACATAGCTCAGATCATAGGAAAATATGCCAGTGTTGAATATACTTTTTTCATCTGTGTAAATTAAATGCAATAGATTGTCTGATGCAGTACAAGATAGCAATAACAAAATTAATAGATGACAGTATATATTGGAGAAAAGTCCGCAATTTTAACTTTTAAAATATGATGCAGCAACAACTGTGGGTAGTATAAAATGTTAGTGTGTACATCTACATATATGTAGTGTGCTGGGTAATATATAATGCAGAAGATTTATTTCTATTTATGCTTTGGGTTAGTCCCACTCGGCCAATGACCTGTTTTCAGGGAAATCTTGAGATGGTGTTCATACTGACTAGGAGACATTAGGCCAGGGCACCAAGGAATTTCTCATGTGTTCTTTTCAAGCACTAGATAGTGCTTGGAGCATTCCATAATGACTGAAGGAGTAAACATTGCTGCTGGAGCAGAGGCAAAATGAAATCCTAGCTACAGAGCTGAAGAACAGAATTCTGGCTGGATACAGGGTAAGGAGAATCATATAGGGCTGGTGGCAAGCTTCTGTGCTGTGATTAAGTGCCGCAGGAGCCATCAGATAATGAAACCAGTAGTGTGATAGACAAGCAGATTAGAGGCGACAAGAAACCGAAACTGAGTAGGAGGAAAGACCATGTATAGACAACAGTATTCAAGAAGGAAGTGAAATGTTTTGATGTAAGTGAAGAAAAAAAGTGAGATAAATGTTTTATTGTGAAGAAAAGAGAGAAAGCGAAAGGACCCAAGTGTAAAAGAGAGTCTGATACAAACAGAAAATAAGTGTGATGGGTTGGGCTAGTGCAAATGAAGATGGTGACTCATGACCAGAAGAGTGATCAGAAAAGTTAAATCTGTTGGAGGGACCTTTTAGCATTGCTTTCTTTCTTTCTCCTGCACAAGGGAAAGGTATGATGTGGGTAGTTTAGGACGACATGTGAACAATAGAAAAAAATGAAGTGGGAATTTAGTAGTTTAATAGCACAAAAAAGAAAATATGGATACTTTGCTGGGTACAAGATGCTTTAAGAAAAAAGACAAAACTGAACTTGTATGAGAGAGAAAGATTATATGGTCAGTAGGATATGAAACATGTTCTGGGTTAGTGGTGCTAATAACAAAAGATTAAGTATAAATATTAAAAATGTAAGATACATCAATTGTGATGCCAAGAAGGGTGATATGCGACAGGAGGAAAGGTAGAAATGAAGTTAGGTTAATAGCAATATCTGATGTCCATTTCATTATGCATCAGTAATGGATCTTTGGATCCGTTCTTGGATCCAAGCCGGCCATTTCTTCGATGTACGATCTGAGCCTCAAACTCCTCAGTCTCCCATGATGCCCCACTCATCCTGAAACCTGTTTATCTCTTTTGCCGCCATTACAGACAGACATGATTGCGAGCCTCTCTCCAGTTTAGATAGTTTTTCAATTTTCTCTTGGGAGTCTTCCTTCTCTCTCTCTAGTCTAGAGCTAAATAGGTTAAAGTTGAACTTAAAGTTAATTGCTGCCTATCCTCCCACTAGGCTAAGTTAGTTTTCACTGCCGTTGGGTATTTCCCACTCTTTTCGTTTTCTCTTCTTTCCCTTAACAAAAAAAAAAAAAAAAAAGGTTAAAAGGCTTTCCCGCTATTTTTAAATTATTGTTTAGTTGTTTGTGGCTGGTGTCTGAGAGTGCATGTTCATGTAAGTACCTGGCAAGCATGTCGGACAAACCAGAGAAACCCTCTGGTTTTAAGAGGTGTGCCTCTTGTGGGCATAAGATTCTCCAATCCAATGCCTACAACAGGTGTGTTTATTGCGTGGGTCTGGGATACTAGGTGATGCCGTGCAACATTTGCTTGGCCTTCATTCTCCGGGCCCTTGCTGATGGGAGTTATAAGCTTATCTTGAGAGGCCTTCTTCCCTTTCCTTCTCAAAAGAAGCAACCCCCCCCTGCATCCCCAGGGATGTCTGCTTCTGAAAAATGAAGGAAGCTTTTGGATCCATCCCGATCGGATCAATCTGTGGTTCACTTCTCTCTGGATCTGAGAGGTTCCACGGACCTAGGGAAGTCTGCAGCAACCAAACTCCCACCCTGCTGGATCCCTTGAACTCTGGTTCGAGCAACCTTTCAGGGCTGTTGGAGGTCACTAGGATCCGTAGCTCCTCATCTCCAGAGTGGACTCTGAGTCACATCTGTCTGGATCGCATGTCTTGGAGTCACACTCCGCACTGGAGCAAGTCCCACTTCCCTGGTCAGACCACCCAGCCAAGCTAATCACTGGTGAGCTTGACGCATTCTTTCCTGTCCTCTCTGCTCTGTCATTCCAGTATGGATCAGATGATGAGGAGTTTCCTCAAAACCCAGATCAGCTGGGGATTTTGCCTTCTCTGACTCACGCTAGATCCGTGAGAGCTCTGACCCCAATATCTCAGCCTCATTCTCCAATCTGCTCCGCTTTGGAGTCGCAGGGCCTGGTGATCCAGAGTGGACTGGTGTCAGATCGTGGGATACTACTTTCCCTGACTCTGGTGTCCCAGACCGGCTCTGCTCCGATTCTGTTGGAGTAGCGTATTCCTGGATCTGAGAGATCGATGCTGGATCCTCAGAGTTGGTGTCTGCTCCCACCTTGACCTTCTCAGAGCTGTCCCTTCCTCTGCAGGCCTCTGCCTTTGACAGCTTGGGTCCGGTGCTCTCTGGCAATGTCAGATTCAGGTGGCCTCATCTCTTTTTCCCTTAGGGGCTTTGGCAGGCTCCTCCGGCATCCTCAGCATTCCAGGTGACAGCTTTCTCAACACCTTGAGAAGTGGTCCTTCTTCCTCCATGCTCTTCCCAATCCTCTGTGGCTCAAAGCTTTGCTCCTGTCCATCCAATCCATGGTCAGCCCCTTCCAGAGAGCCTCCAGCCAACCCCTCAGCAAGGAGTTCCTCTGTCTTTTGAGTCCTCCCCCGAGTACCCCACGGAGGAGGTCCCCCAGAAGAGTCGGTACAAGAGGAAGCACATAGACTCCCCTTTGAGTCTTTGACAGAGGACACCACCTTTGATGAAGGGGAAGGGTCCCTCCAATCTGCCACCTGATGATATCTACTTTGGAAATATCTTAGAAATCTGGAAACAAAAGGATGGATGGTTTTCCTAACCCCCTTCCTCAGAGGAATCAGTGTTCCTGGATGCGTTCGGGACAGGAACATCTACATCTTGAGTGACCCCACCAGCAGACCAACTTATTGACTACCTCACCCACCAGGCTTGGAAGTAGCCTGACTGCATGGAACCAATCCCGAAGTGCACAGATAACTACCTTAGTCCCCCTCAGGATCATCCTTTATGGAGTAAAGGTATCCCATCTGATGCCATTGTGGTGTCTGCAGGCACCTAAAAAGAGCTCACCGATCATAGCTCTATTGTCCACCCCCAAGCAGAGTCTTGGGCCTTAGGCAGACGTGGAAAGCAGGTGTATGCCTCGGTCACTTTTTCACCGAGAGGAGTGAATTTACCTGGCGCACTTCACTCACCTCCAGAGAGACCCGGTGAAGGAACTTTCCGCATCTCTGGCCCAGTCGCTGTCGGAGGAAAACTTCAACACAGCTGAATATGGCTTTGATTTGCTAACTCTTCGATGAGACTAATCTCCCATGCAGCGGAGGGAACCTTTCAAGTGGCTGGTTCAGGCATAGCCCTCAGTAGACATACCTGTATGAGACTGTGCGGGTTTGTGGACCCTTCAAAGCATTCATTAACGCCCCTTTGGTTCATCTTTGTTTGGACCATCACTTAAGGAGACTCTTACCCACACCGAACAGGAGGGCAAATATCTGCCGTAGGGATCAAATTTTCTTTCCCTACCAATGGACCTTTTCCTGGAACCAACAGAGCAGGACGATGATGATCTGCAAATCCCAAGGGGCCTTTCCTGATTCACAGGATGAATACTCTTCCAGGGGCAGAGGGATAGGATTCAATGGTAGACACCACCTCAGAGGGAGAGGGGGGTCCACAGAACCAGGGCTTCAGGGAACCCTTCTCTGATGGGCCCTTTCAGCACTCCTGAAGTACTGACTGACTGTCTTACTCTGGAGGCAGACTATCCTTGCACCCAGCAGCCTGGACAGACTGGAACGGTGCTTGGGTATTAAACATTATATACAGAGGCTACTATATTCCCTTCTTCCTACACCAGGGAGTGTCTCCCGAGTGTGCCATCCAGTCAGAGGGAGAATGCCCTTCTAGAAGTACAAAAACTTGTAGACAAAAGACTCATCCAGTGGGTCCCAACCGAACATTGAGGACATGGAACTTACTTACACTTCTTTTTGGTGCCAAAGAAGACTGGAGACCTTCAACCCATCCTGGATCTAAGCAGTTTAAATCTGTTTGTCAAGAAGACAAAGTTCTGTGTGGTTACAATACAGTCCATTCTGCCATTCATGCGCAAGGATGACTGGATATGCTCTGTGGTTCTCCAGGGTACGTACTATCATATCAAAATAGACAAGGTGCTCCATGAGATGTCTACACTTCTGGCTGGGGGCCACTCATTACCAGCTCAGAACACTGCCCTTTGGCCTCACCATTGCCCCCTGGGCGTTCACCAAATGCTTGGCAGTAGTCACAGTGCATCTCTGCAAGAATTCCAGGTGTTCCCCTACTTTGGACGATTGTCTCCTAACAGCACCCAGAAGGCATCAACTACTCTGGGTGATTGAGGTGATGTTGCGCCTGTTTTGCCACCTGGGAATCTCAGTGAACATAGCAAAATCCAAGATGGTCCCAGTCCAGGACATCAGATTCATCGGGACTCAGTTGAACATGGTAAAGCAAGTTGCAGCTCTTCCTTTACAGACTACATCTTCTCTCAGGCAGCACGTACAATGCTTACTTAGACACGCCATCTCCAACTCATCTAGTTCTCATAGCCTTGGGCTAATTCTCTGCTGCCACTCCTTCTGGTGTCTCTAGCTAGGTTCTTCATGCGAGTTCTCTAGTGTACTCTGGTTCAGTGGTCCTTCCGGTGACACCTGTTGTCAACCCTGATCAAGCTTATTCCAATTTGCAGACATCACCTGCAATGGTGGATGCTCCCAGATCTTCATCTAGGCAGGTCTTTTGTCCTCTCCCGTCCTTCAGCCACAGTGACCACAGACACCTCCATGTTAGGGTTGGGGGGGACATTTTCAGGGAAAGATGGTCCTAAGGCACGTGGTCCTCTACAGCGACCAAATTGTACATAAACGTCCTGGAGATGAGGGCATTTCTCCTCATTTGTAAGCCTTTCAGGACTGCCTTCCTTTGGGGGCGATTACAATCTTGACAGACATCATGTCAGTGGTATGGTATATCAGTAAGCTGGGGGGAATCTGTTCTTACCTGCTGTGAAGAGATTTGAACTGCTTTCTCATTGCAACACACATCCTGAGAGAATCCAGCATTCTGGCAGGCAAATTGAGCAGGTCCATTTTGAGTCCTCACGAGTGGTCCCTGAACCAGTCAGTAGCAAATGGGATTTTCAGCCACTGGGGCAAACCTTGCTGTGATCGGTTTGCTTCTCCCCTAAACTACAAGTGCAGCAGGGACTCTGTAATCCACGATTGGCCCCTGGGTCTCCTGTGTGCTTATCCTCCGATCCCTCTGATACCCAAAGTTCTACAGAAAGCCAGCAGGTTGAAGACCAATCTTATCCTCATTGCCCCTGTCAGGTTTGGTTCCTTTTTCTGTGGTCTCACAATAAAAATCTTCCATGGGTACCTGGATCCCAGACAGGATCTCATTTCACATCCGACAGACAAATCCCTAGTCTTCGGTCCCCCAAACTAACTGCTTGGTTTCTCCACTTCAGTAATCTTAGGTATGTTGTAGCAAATGGAAAAGGTTTTCAGCCTCCATTTTAGATGTCCTTGTGTTTGAGTTCGCTTTTCCATGAAGGAGTTAATTTTTCAATTTCCATGTTGGGAAGGGAGTTGGGTTTCCCTGTACCCTTTCTTACAAACTCTGTCGGGCATTCTTTTCATCTCTTGAGGTCTTACCATGGTCTCACCCAGAAACCCTTTGAACCTGCTAGTTCTTGAGGATTTGTCGTGGAAGACTGCCTTTCTTGTGGTTATTACATCAGCCAGAAGAGTTTCACATTCCAAAGGTTGCTTCAGAGGCAAACATGAGCCAGACCATTCATTTACCTGTCTTTCCCCAGTTATTGCAATAAAGGTGAATACATGTTACATTCTTTGGACGTTGACAGACAGTTACATTTCTACCAACATAGAACTAGACCTCATAGAAAGTCAGAGCAGTTCATAGGTTCATAGGTGGGTACTAGGCTATTTGCTCGAAGGCATTTATAAGCCTAGCCAGAATGTGTTGGCTTTCACCGTCCCCTTAGATTAGTTCACTGTGCCTCTGTCCAGCAGAGCCAATGAAGTGATCCCCAAGGTAAACTTTGTTTCCCATCCACTCGTCAAGGTTTCTTTTGAAGAGAAGAGTGTTAGCGAGGAGCTCTGCCTAATGTAGATTGGGATCTTGTTCCAAAGCATGGGAAGTCTCTGGGACAGGAATCTATCCCTCCAGCACGTCCTATTTATTGTTGGGGTGAGGTTTAGATCCCTAGAGCGTGTGGCTCGAGGGGATAAGATTTTCTTTAGGTGGAGCATGTTCATCAATTCTGGGTCAGGCATGGCCTTGTACGTCAGGCAGAGGTCACCTCTGAGTAGGCGGTATGCAACAGAGTACAACTGGAGTTTCTTCAGTCGAGCTGCATAGGGCATCTGTTTGAGGCCATTGATCCTCTTGGTGAGGTACTTCTGTGGTCTTTCCAGCTGTTTGCAGGTGTCTTGTAAGGTACATCCCAAATGGGGCATTGTACTCTAAGATGGGTCTGATGAGTGATGAGTAGAGGGGCACAATGACCTTTTTTGATCTGGATGGCAAACCCTTTTGTGATTAGGTGGGCCACGTCGAAGGATTTTCTAACCACTTTGGTAATGTGATTATCAAAGGTGAGATTACTGTCTACTTGGGTCCCCAGATCCCTTATTACGTCTTCTGTATTTAGGGGACTGTCACCTATGTGGTAGTTTGTGGGTACTTTGTTTTTTGACTATGCACTTTTTGGCATCATTGTTCTATTAATATTGTCAAATGTTTCCCTCCCCTCCACAAAACCACACTGATCTATACCCATCAATCAATGTTGGTATCACCTATGCCATTATAGGCAAACACGTCATAATCATGGTTTGGAATCGAACTGGACCTACATGAAGCAGGGTCTGATGAGTCTTCACCATCGTTGGGTATTAGTCACCACAGCTTTCTTCCAGGATGGTGATGCTTCTCCTTCCTTTTAAAAAACTGTTAAAGATCTGGATTTTGCTAATCACTTTCTCATCTCAGAGCTTTCAATTTTCCACAGGAATACCACCTACTCCTGGAAACTTTTTTATAGATAGGATAAATGAGATAAAAATGGTGATGTAGAACCAAACTGATAGTTGTGGTTCATTCTACCTCTAATCTTGGCATATTTAATTCTTCCATAAACATTTCCATGACATATGTGTTGGTGCGGAGCTTGTAGTTGCTCTATGCAATTCCCAAGCCAGTCTGTCTTTTGTTGCGAATACTGCAAAATGACGCCCATTTGCAAACATGTCTACAAACACAGTCAATAGTGTGTATAAATATGCATGCACATATCTATAAGTCTTCACTTAAGATGAAAACATAATGCATTTATATACTGCAAATATACACAGGCATAAAAAATATACAAGTATCTGCAGATACAGACATGCATATATGTAACACACAAGAGCATTTTTCTTACATACATATGAATGTACCAATGTCTGCCTGAATGTAGATTCCTCTTTCACGGTTTTGCACAAGTATCACAGTACACCCTTCTACACTGTCCTGTATTTACCTAAAAAGTGAGAGAGACATGCTTTATATTATGTGTGTACCTTTTAGAAGATTTCCCCGTATAAAGTATGCTTTATTACCGACATACAACTTAAAATGTGTCCCCACTCACACATACGTATTTAATGAAAGTGTATTTGGAGATAGGCATATTTGTATAGCAAAGAAAATATACATGGTTTGTGCAATGTGTGCTTAGTTGAGGGGAACTGGAATTCTTTAGTAGTAGGACACGGGAACACATGCTGCCTGTGCAGACATGCCGTTTTGTTTGAAGAAAAGCAGTATTTCCAGTTCTTGTGCAAATGTGTTCGAGTTTATGTAGTTTCTGTGGCTTGCCAGGCTGAACAACACAAAGCAGTCTGGTTAACAGTTGCCACTGGATATGAAGTCCCATTGCAAAATGTTGACTGCCTACTTAAAACCGCAGTCCATTACCAAATTAGCATATTTTTCTCGCAATGAAGGTTCCACTACCGTGAGAAAAATGCCATACATGTAGGCAGAATGAGTAAATGTGATGTTGCTATGAGAGGAAGACTAAGCATATTTTTGTAAAATGTTCATACCCTCAACAGAACATCTAATGAAAATAGGATGCTGGAAGGAACAAGGAAGAGCACAGAATGGCTCGCCTATGAACTACTAGCTGCAAGGAAAACATTTTTGGGTTTCAGTAGCTTAACAGTTAATACACATTTTTGGTGCTGAAAAGTCAGATGTATATTTTTTTCCAATGCAAAATGCCAGGTCAGGTGCTGCACAGCAGAGGTAGTAGTAAAAACCCTGACCTGGTGTGTGAATAAAAATGCTGCATCCTGAGGTGCTGTACTTGGTACTTTGTACGGGAAGTAAAAGCACCATCACTGGTTCAACAGGTACTTTGATGCCGGAGAGTCAGAAAACTTTTGTTTCATTTCCACTTCAGGTGTACAAATCTGTGTAAAAATTAGGCATGACATACCATACACTGGCATGGGGATATGCTTTGAATGCTCAGCATGTACAATTTACCCGGAATGGAAGAGTGAAGAAAGGAAGGTTATTGATGCAAGCATTTGTTCACTTGCCAATATTTGCAAGATTGCATTCTGTACAGCACAGGGAATACAGGGAATAGGATGAAGGGAGGATGCAGCAGCAACAGTCACCTCTCAAATGTCCAAATTTGTGCAGACTATTCAGATTCTTGCCTCATACTTTTGGTCTTTTCCTCCTAAAATGTGTATTCTTATGGAAAATAACACTAAATAATGACAGATATTTGCGTTTCAGACTTCATATCCGTCAGAAAAGGATGCTAATACAAAACCTTTTAGTCTATCAACAGTAAGTTTATATGAGCAATATTTAAAATTTGCCCCCTATTTTGGCCCTTTATCCCCCATTATTTTTGAAAATGTCCAGATTTTTTTGTACTTAGGAGGGTGAAAGGTAACAGTGACAGGGTTTGTATGGGGTGGGGGTTGCCACAGACTCCTTTACACACAAGGCTGGTCATGATAAACTAGCAATTTCCGAAGGACATGTGAAATATTCCACTAGAAAGAATGGGGAGTGTTCTTACATAACATGAAAAAATCATTTAAATTTAGAAAGAAACATAACTAGGATAAAAAAAAGACCATTTTCTAACCGCAATTATACCTCCAGGGCATGCATTACCAGGAAACGAACCTTTCAAGGGTGGGCAAACTGCCTACAGCACTGGGCCTCGACATCCCTAAGTGGTCTATTACTCCCCAGAGCACCTCTGTTTACATGTGCACACTCTCAATATAGTCACATATATGTATCATGCATACACGTGTGTGTGTGTGTATGTGTAATATATACATACACGTTTTATATACATTTGAAAAAGAGAAATACAGATAGATATCACAGTATATATTAAACTACATATTTTTTATATATATATATATATATACACATATACACATACATACACACAGATATATACATACATACATGAGAGAGAGCTAAATGGATCAATCGACAGACAAGTACTCGTGTAAATGTAAATATTGTACACACATATACACTTTGCAATCTCTTTCTAAAATTAATTAACTACCAGTATTAAATTTCCCCCTCTATTGCAATTCAAAAACTGTTTTCCCCGTCTCATCTCCTTCCCCCATATCCATTTTCCATTAGTACAACTGAAAATATCTTCAGCTAACTTGTATTAAACTCAGGACTGACTTTGCATCTTTACATGTCCTTGCACAGTCCTTTACTTTCAAATGCCTACATTATTCCTCTACAAAAATGTTCTAAAAGTATCCTGAAATATGTAATTAATGTAGGTTTCCTTTTATTTTTTTCCCACTTGAGCAAGCCTGAAAATGGTATGTGTAGATCAGTACTCCAACCCAGTTAGCAAAATTAAAATAAACGGAGCGGTGTGCTTGTTTTCGCACACAGTTTGCAGTGTAGGCAGGACAAGGCCTTCTCATACCAAGGAATTAAAAAGCTGGTTTGTATTTAGTCTGTAAAGTGTAAGGGTGCAGTGTACAAACTAATTTGTAAGGGTTTTCCAAAATGCTCTTCGAGTAAATATTTCTAAACCACTAATGTATCCCAGAACTGTAACTAATTTAAAAGCCACATCAAACAATACCACAAGCTCTGTATTCTGACACAGAGGGCAGGAACAGCAAATTAATGAAGTACCATACTATTCAGTTATTATAGAGAAAAGTTAGTGTACATAAAGCAAGCTGCAGAACAGACTACAATACAAAACAACGAAACTCAAGTCTGATCAATAGCTGTTAAAAGCACATAAAATATAATTCAATATGTTTGTCCATTTCCTTTTCGCCAAACAGGTTAGGACAGGCTGTCTCTAAGATTACTTTAGCTAAATGGATTATGGAATGTATTTCCTGTTTATTCTCAGCAAGGCAAGCAACTTCCCTAGCCAGTTAGAGCTCATTCCACTAGATCAGTGTGAACCTCTTCAGCTTTTTTCTGCTAGAATGCCAATTGATGAAATCTGTGCTGCAGCTACTTGGTCCATAGCCCATACATTTGTGTCTCATTACAAGCTGGACATCATTTCCAGAACAGGGCCTCCTTTGCTTCAGTGTTTTTCAGGCATATCCTTCCCTGAGATCCTCCCAGCTTTTATGTAGCTGGGTACTCTGACCCATTCTTGATGCATAATGAAATGGTCAACATATTTTTATTTATTTATTTATTTAACATTTGTTAACCGGGCTGGTCTAACTGGATACATATCCATTTTCAGTAGAGGCCAATACACAATAGAAGTACATATTTAAATTGCAAGATTCAAAGTATTGTTACAACAAGAGAATACAGCTTACATATGCAGGAATGAAAATTTACATAGATGTTATATA
This sequence comes from Protopterus annectens, assembly GCF_019279795.1. Lineage (NCBI taxonomy): Eukaryota > Metazoa > Chordata > Ceratodontiformes > Protopteridae > Protopterus > Protopterus annectens. The sequence continues at coordinate 1,955,454,478 of NC_056731.1, forward strand.
AGACTAAAGGACAGACAGGAAATTATACACAGAACATTGAAAGATACTGAAAAATAGACTGAAATCAGAGATTTTCCTTATTACTAAAAGGAAAGAGAAATTTTAGAGATCATCAGATTAGAAGTTACGTACTTAACGTAACGTGGTATGTGTGTTGTCCAATTTCATTTTTCTTGTACAGCTGAGTGTGATCTAGAGGATTACATAACCCACTGGGTCCTAGTTTGGACTCCAATCTCTATTTCTATTATTTCTGAGATAACCATCTTGAGGAAGGGGCAGCAAACTCTGTTTTAGGAGGAGTTGTGGCATCATGGGAAAGGGAGGAGGTTGAGGCTTGGATCGTATGTCTGAGAAATGGCTGGCTTGGATCCAAGGACAGATCCAAAGACCCATTCGTGATGCATACTGAAACTGAACAACACAGATACCAAGTTATAGTCTGTACATAACTTTTAATATGCAAATACAAACTTGTCAAAAAGTTGAAAGAATTGACTATAGTAGTAAATAACTCAGTAGTTATAACTGGGGACTTTAATTATAAAGTGTTGGAAGGGTGGCCTAATGGTTAAGGTGTTTGCCTTACAAACACAAGGTGCAGGGTTTGATTCTCACAAGGGATAATTAGCTAGGCTTAAAGTGGCTCACAAGGGCAGTTAGCCTAGTACTAACCTATGAACCTAAATAACAAAGAAAGAAAAATGCAAAATGTAAATGCGATAAACTAAGTGATGTAATGTAGAAACTAAAATAGGCAAAAGTAGAGTGTGGGCATATAAAAGATGAATTTTTAAAACAGATCATGTATGCAATTGATATGAAGAAATGGCAGGTGGGATAGGAGTGCATTTTTAAGATCATAGAGAAATGTGGGCTGTATTAGGTAATAATGAAATAAAAGTAGTAAAAGGAATAAAACTGTTCACCTGGTATGTAGGTAAAAAGAAACTGAAAAAAGGTAATGGAGTATGGAAAGAATACATGGCAGAGTATTTTGTTAAAGATGGAGAAATGTAAAGACTTTGGAAGTAGAGAGAGTAAAAAAAAAAGTTAGTGGAATATTAAAGTATGGGAAATATGGAGAAAGAAATGTAAGTTAAACAGCGATGTATAAGAAAGATTTGAATTTAAAAAAATCTAGTTGTATATATTGGTATTTCTGTGGAAAATATTGTATGTGAAATATGGAGAGATGGAAAAATGAAAAGGGAAAGAAAAGAAAAAAGGCTGACGTGAAACAAAAAAGATGAGGTTAACTGAAATTTAGTTTAAAAAGTAAGGAGTGGTATAATATGATATATTTAATACATCAATGAAAAGATCATAGGGATGTGGTTTAAGTAATAAAAATAAATATTTGAAGATATTTATGTTGCTGTAGATTTTTTTAGTAGAGATTGTTGGGTAGGTTGCTAGTAAAAGTGGCATAATATAAAGCAATGGAGACGAGAAAATGTAAAGAAAATATAAAAGATTGTCTTGCGGAAGGAATGAAAAGGCATATTTTGGATTGTAGAAAGAATGTAGATTTTTTGGGAAATTTTTCAAAATGAATATATGTGAGATGTTTTTTGAAATATGTAAGCATGAGTTAATGTGTGGGAAATATAAAAAAAAGAGATGAAGTAGATGGAATGGATAGGATATTGGTGGTTGTAGAAAAATAAATGAATTGCTGTATAATCAAAATAGGAATTGTGTGTTTTAAATAAGATTGTTGAGAAAAAAATGGGGAGAATAGAATGGAAGATGTTAGTCGGTTAGACTGAGTATTGCAGAAGTGTAAATAGCATGGAAAGGGGTGTGTGTGTATCACACAAGCAGCAATTTAGAAGAGTGAATGCTTTTTACTGCTGTAAAAAAAAAAATTTTGTATGAGAGCGTTTTTCTTAATGGGATTGCAGCTGGCTACTTTTGGTGCATGATCATGCTGCAGCGGAGTAAATGAATTTGCCCTTACCCCACTGTTGTGAAACCTCTGAGTTGGTATGTAATTAGCAGGTGGTATGGAGGGTGCAAGGGGGGGTCTGCTTGCTAGAAAACCATTCATTTTAATATTGCTTGTTTTTTACCATTTTAGTCTTGTTCTAAAATTCTTTTTATGCTCTTTTTTTTTGAGATTGCAGTATTTCATTACACATTTTCCTATATATAAAAATAAAGCAATAGCTACCCTTTTGGATAAGTACCATTGGATCTTTTACATCCACCTGAGCTAACAGCAACTCTGGCAGATAGGGCCTTCATTAAATGTTGTGTATGAAGGATGGCACACCCAGAAGTGCAGTACCCAGTTATGCTGCACTTCACTGTCAACAGTGGAAAAAAAATAATCCATCTACCTGGCGTGGACATAAAACTCACAGCCTTCTAATCTTCTAGCATCAACAACAGGAAATACTACTTGTTGAGCTATTGATTAAATTGGATGCCACAAATTTGGCAAGCTTTTGAATGTGTGTTTTTGAGTAAACCAAGGGTTAAGACTCGAATGCAAGAGTTGATTTTAAAAAAGAGGCATGATGGGGTGTAGTTTTTATGATGTCATGGAATTTGTTTTACTATTTAATGAGCTGAGTTTTGTCTGAAGAAGTCTGTGAATCCCACCAGGTGAATGCTGGCATGGAACAATTAAGGCTATCTGCCAAAAAGGAAACCATGCCATCACCTGTTAAGATTTTGCTTCTCTGTTATTAAACATTAGTGGTCCACTCTGTATTTTGAACTTCACCTGGGGAAGTGTGAATTCATATGGCATTTTAACTGTGTTGTGGTCTGTTGTGTCCCAGGAAGCCGTTACTAACTAACCAGACTTTTCTTACTAAAATCCAGAATTTAATCCAGAGTGCCTTATGTGAAGTGTCAGTTATTAGGTTGAAATAAACTCCCACATATTGCTATTTCTGTGCTGTTCATAGCTTTAATCAGTCAGTCGTTGACCCATTCATTAAGTATTCAAGAACAACATTGTAGTCACCCTGTACGCATTATTGTACTACACATCCTGTCCCTGATTAGTGTCATCCTCTATTTCTGAAAAAAAAAAAAAAGTTTAGGGAATCGTTGTGCAGTCTGAAGTTAGATTAATGTGATCGTGAGAAGTATTAAATTTTTCTGCCGTCCACTGTCCTTCCTTATTGCTAGGTTTGCCATCCCTCAGTGCCTGTTCCAATTCCTTTCTGACTGTGTTTTATCCTTCTCTTTAATTTGTCTATTTCAGATGAGTCTTTGGCTTTCCGCATGCCATGCATGTTCTTTTCCTTTCAACCTTTATATTTTCTTAGCCATGCGAGCACCACTTGCATTCCTGTCTGATTTTCTTCCTCCATTAGACTTTTAAGCCATTCTCACTTTCTCCTACTAACATTTATCACCACATCAGTGAAGCAGGGTCCTCTTTTTCATTCTTCAATAGTATATGATTTAGCCTGATCACCCCTTTTGTTTCATCCTTCCAGCTTCTCTCCACCATTCTCCTCCTTCCTATGTGCCCCTTGTCTCAAACTATTCCTGTCATCTTCCTCACTGCCTTTAGTTTCACTTTTTTGGTCAGTTTTTGCTTTCAAATGTCCCTCCCCTCATTCTTGGTGCCATTTTTTATCTAGTCACTTGTTCCCCTTTCTTTTAGCCATTGAATGGTGTCCTCACTAACTTAGATTTCTGTATGAACAGTCCCACCACCCTCCCTTCTGGACTGTCTTCTGCTCTCTGCTATCCTAGTTTCCCTTTCCACACAAACCTACTGCACAGTTTTTGTATATTTTTGACATTCTTTTCCTTCACTGTCATTGGTGTTTCTTGTACACTCAGTCTAGTATGTTTATTCTGCCTTGTTTTCCACTTAGCCATAGCCTCTCTTACCTTTTGTTTAATTTCCTCGAATATTTTATTTTATGAATTGTTCAACAAATGTAGGTAAGGTAGTTGGCTTCTAGTTTTTCTACCTGCTAGTATGTCTCCATTTGCTGATCCTCATGCTCATCTATATTTGCCTTGTATTCAAGGTCTCTCTGTCTTTGAATCTGTCTGTGTTCTAAGGCTACCCTTTCAGATACCTTCATATTTATTTTATTTGTTTTATTTATCCTTTGTTGACCAAGTTGGTCCTTGTAGGCTAGTAGCCTTTTTCAGGGAAGACCTGAGGTGATATTTATACTAGTAGGGAAAATTTGGGCAAGGCACTGGGGAGCTTTTCTATTCGCCATTGTTGAGTGGGATCTATTTTGCGTGAGCACTTTAATGTTTCCATTCCAGGCACAGATGGAGAGAGAAGGCGATAATGGAGTGGTAAGTGAAATGGAGGAGAAAGACAAAATTGATTGGAGAATGCATGCAGAATTCTGAGATTGTTTATTTATCTGTTTTGTTTGTTTATTTACATTTGTTTACCAGGATGGTCCACTGGGCCTAAGTGAGCCCATTTTCACTGGAGGCTTGGGGAGAAAAGCTCCAACGTAATATAACAGTACATACAAGAAAAATAACATGCATTATAGAGTACAATACATGTTTCAAAGAAATCTGTTTGGAAAAGAGTCAGCAAATAATGGATGTATAATTACAACCCTCCAGTTGGGAAGGTTGCAGGATGATTTGCTTTAAAGAAATGGTGATGCAGAATGAGACAGAAAATAAAGGAGATGCTCCTGAGGATCACGTTATGGAGTAGATACAAAAGGAGGATGCAGGGATGATCCTGAAAAATAGTGGTGAGATGGAAGAGAAAACACATGCAAAGAAAGTAAGAGAAGGCAAAAGAGGAGTAGCAGAAAAGAAAACTGCAGAAGAAAGTAAAACAAATGGAAGTACATGGTAAGGTTTCAAAGTAAAGAAGACAAAGAAATGAGCAGCTATGGAGTGTGGGACAATTTAGTAGTTCCTTGGGTGTAAATGCACATATGAGGTAAGAGCAGATTTGCTTAACAGAGACATTTTGTGACATATTTCAGACTTTTTTTCATTGGAAAATTATCAAGAAGAATATGAAAAGACTAACACAGGGAATCGTTGTGATACAATTTAAAAGGGAAAGAAAAAGAAACTCCATGTACAATTTCAAACAGAGGTGGAAAGAGTTTTTGAAAGGGCATTTGAAAACTTGATGTAAAGAAGTGTTGGACATTGCAAAAGTTTGATCAGAGGTTTATGTACTGGTGGATGTCCTTGTAATACTGTGATAAAACTAGAGAAAAAAATTATAAATATACCAAGCATGATAAATGTGGAAATGAATAGGGATGTCGTAAAGTACAGGGAACAATCCAAAACGTGCTTTTTTAGATTGGTTTTGTTTTGTGTCCTGATACTAACTAATAGTAACTGATAAAATAAAATGTTACATTTGCCACATTTCAATTCACATTTTTTGCATTCATGTCCCATTTCAAAATATAACAGAACTGGACATTTATGGATGAGTTTACAAATGAAAATAAGAGTTGGGAAAAAGAGAAGTAAATCAACCAAAGAGAAGAAAGTAGTAGAAATAGACAAAAAATAGATGAAAAAAAAGAGGATGGTAGAAGACTGTGAAACAAGTGATGAAGACCTAAAGTGGGAGATGGTAAAAGAAAAATAATTATGTTGGTAAAAGAGGGAAAAATATAAATGAACTAGTGAAAAAAAAAAGGAAACTGATGAAAGAATTTAAACAGCTAATGGTTTTTGTTGGAATAATGGTCAAAGTTTGGGTTGGAATAATGGTTAAGATGTTGGTCTCAGACACAAGGGACAGTGTTTGTCACTTGGGAGGGAAGTTGGCTATGCTTAGAATGTTCCATTAAGGCAGCTAGCCTAGTAATTAGCTGTGAATCTATGAAACCATGAGTCTAAGGAAAAAGAAAATGAAAATTGAGTGCTTTCTGTAAATGCGAATAGTATTAAGAATATAATATAATATGGATTTTGGAGTGGTGTAATATAGGTGATATAGATCTAATTATATTGGGAGACACTAGATTTTTAACAAATGAAGAAAGTTTTTTTTTCCTTCACATGGTTTCTCTGTAACTTGGGAAAGGAGAGATGTTCTGGAATAGCCATATTCTGTATAAATACAGAAAAGATACTAGACGTAATTTCAGCAAAAATGGGAAGATTAACCATTGTAGATTTTAAAATGGGAAGAACAAGTATATAGAATCAGAACATTATGTTTTTATACTAATTGTAAAAGAGCTTATTCCATTAGATTTTGTACTGTACTAATAAATATCAATATTATAAAAGGAGATGCCTAAAAAGAAAGGAAATGATGCAAGAAAAATGTTAAAAGTTAGAAGATGTTAAAACTTTAGGACAAAAATTCATGGACTTTAAAAGGGGGGTTATCTAGAACTGAAATATATTATTTTACAGTATCAGAAGGTTTAGTTGTAGGAGAAGGGGAGATAGTTGAAACAGGATTTTCTGATCATCATATATTATGGCTCGAGGTAAAAGAAAACAAGGAATATGTAAAAATAGAAAAGGAATAAAAAGGATAAATGAGAAAGCATGGAATGAAGAAGAAAGATTAGTAATAGTGCTATGGATAGAACATATTAGTACAAGAATATTTTGTATAAATTGGTCTGAATGGTGGATGATTAAGGAAAAATATATTTTTTTTTACAGTGGGAATGCGATATGAGTAAAGTAGAGAGAAAACTATAAAAGCATTGCAGTGCATTGGACGATTGTGAATGTGCATACTACATAATGATAGAAAGTACTTTGACAAAAAAAAAGAATTGTATGAAAAAAATAAAAATACAAGAATTATTTGTGCAAGAAAAAGAGAACAAGGGACGTTACCTAAGCAGATTAGTAAAGGAAGGTGCGAGTATAATGAGAGAAAAAATGTAAAAGGAGAAATGGAAAGCACTCTGGGAAAGATTATGAATAGTGTAGTTCAATATATACAAGAAGTGTTTAAAAAAAGAAGGCAGTGAAAAAACAAAGTAAAAAAAAAGTTAATGGAGAAAGAGAATAAGGAGTTAGAACAGGAGATTTTCTTATTTGGGCTAGATAATGTATTATCACAAGTAAATGTAGATTCAGCTGCAGGACTAGATGGAGTAGGGTATGAAATGTATAAAAATTTAAGAGATTGGAAAAGAGTATTTTTTTAAAGTTTAACGGTTATATGTAAAGAATGATGTGGTGGAATGCTTCAATTCGTATGAAGGAAGGAAGATGGAAAATGATTAAAAAATGGAGACTGATAGTATTTGGTAATGATTATAAGTTATGAAAAATGTTAAAACTAAAATGGAAAGTACTATGAAAGAAAGAAAGTATATATAGTATAAAGGGGTAGGGTTATCAAGAATTGTTAGAGAAATTGTGGATGAAATGAATAGAAAAGAAGCAAAAACTATGATGGGAGACCTTAATTAAGCATTTGATACAACTGAACATGAAATCATATGGTTGGTAATGAAATATGTGAAAAAGTTAGGAAATTATGTATGCCAGCATATAATAATAACCAAACATTTAAAAGCATTTTTACTTTATGGCAAGAGTTGCATATGAACAGGGGTGTACGATAGGCATGCTCAGTGAATTGTATGCAATTTGCATTAGTTGTAAATGTGATAGTATGTGAAATAAATTACAAAATGAAGGAGGTGAGGTATATAACACCTGAAGGGTTAAGAATTCCAGTCCATTTAACAGAAGCAGATGACATAATTGCAAAAAAAAAAAAAAACAATGTGGATAACAGGTGCCAAATGAGTGATCAAAGGTAATAGGGATGGCTCAAAAAAAAAAAAAGTAAAGGTTTAAGTGATGGAACGCTAGATATTTTACAATGAATGACATTTGTGTGTCATGTATAAAATGTGCTTATAAAGATGCAAGTAGAATTCAGGGGGAGTAACACTAAAATAAATAAAATAAACCTGTCTTTTTTTGGAGAACATATAAATTGTCATTCAGAAAAAGGCTTATTTAATAAATTCAGTACTGATGGGAAAATAGCACACAAGTGTATTTGTTGCCAACAGAATTTAAAAATGAATTATTGCAGATATTTTTTTTTATTTGCATGGGGTTCTAGATTAAACTCTGTATATATAAAAAGAGAGTTTTGTGTGTAAATAGAGGAAGGCAGTTTAGGGGTAATTAACCCAGTGGTATATGCTGCTTCATTAAATTTATACAAACTGTTAAAGTTGGTAAATGAAAAAGGTGAGAGATTTAGTAAAATTGTATAAATGTAAGTGTAATGAATTTTGAGGTATGGTAAAAAGTTACCAAGAAAAAAATATTTTGTGGAAAAAAAAATTGATGCATAAAAAGAAAAATATGGTATAAGAATATAACCATCAAACATTACTATGTAAAATCATGGGAAAATCTACCAGGTCAAAAAATTAAAGGGATAAAAATAAGAAGCAAATGGTATAATAGTCGAATGCCAATATTTTTTGTAGAGACTGGCAGTAGATAAATTACCAGTAAAAGGAAATATGCTATATAAAAAGAAAAGTGATGGGATATGTTTACATTGTAAATTTATTTATTTGTTTACCGGGAAATTCCGACTGGATGCAGGTCCTTTTTCAGCGGATGCCCGGGGAGAAAAGCTCCACATCATGTACATGATAAATAGAGATGCAAAGTTGCAGCAATTGTAAACATTACAGGTTGTTGGCTTTAATATAAAAACAAGATATTGATTATCAACAGTATATACAGTAAATGTTGCAAGTTAAGATAGTTTCTTGTCATTTATAATAGTAACAAAGTTGTCAGACAAGATTTTAAAGTATGTAAAGACAACTAACTAATTGTGACTGTGGTTAGTAGTGGCGGTAGTATAGATGGGTTAAGAGTCTAGGTGGGGAGGGAGGCAAGGGTGGGGGTGCTAGTCTGGATTAGAACAAGGACAAAGCCAGTGCAAATTTAAGTGGAATTTGAGCACAGTCTTGAAAAGGCTGCTGGAAGGTAGAGTAGTTATATAGGGTGGAAGATTGTTCCAAAATTTAGATATGGTACATGAAAATATGGCTTCTCCTGCTGAGTTTTTGGGCTTGATAACACTGAGTTGATTTTTGTTGCTTGATCTTAGGGGCCTAGTGGAGTGATAGGGTTGGAGAAGGGTTTGAAGGGAAGGGATGTTATGGGGGTGGTTAATAAGTTTATGAGCGAGGATGAATTGATTAAAGTGAAGGAGTTGTGGGAGTTAATTTTTTAAGGGAGATGCAATGGCTGCAGTAGGAGGTTCCAGTGGCAAATTTAGCAATTTTGTTGTAACAAGCATCCAGCTTGTATAGGTCTGTCTGTGTAAGGTTGGTAAGTATGGGAGATGCATAGAGTAGGGTGGAGATAGCTGGGAATTGGCTATGGAGATTCTAGCCGCCTTGATTAGGAATTGGCGACTTCAATATAATTCAAGTTTCTTGTGAACTTTTTTATTGTGAGAGATATGTGGGTGTCAAATCTAAGTTTGTTGTCTATTTCCACATAGAATAATTTTATGTGTTCTGATTTTATGTGTTCTGATGGAGAGATGATGGTGTTGTCTTTGGTGAGAATGTTGAAGTGGGGGGGGGTGTTTTGGGTGACTTTAGAAGGTTGGAACAGGAGAAGTTTTGTCTTACTTGGGTTGAGTAGGAGCTGAGCATTGGATAGCCAGCTTTCTACAGAAGAGAATGATTCCTGTGTGATTTGTTGTAGTTCTGGTAGAGTGGGGGCAGAGCAGATGAGAGTAGAATCATCTGCATACTGTATGAGATGCTTGTGTGGCGGCAGTATATAGGTTGTTAGTGAAATGTGAGAATAGCAGAGGGCCAAGGATAGACCCTTGGGGAACTCCGAGAGTAACTGGGAGGTGAGGTGATAGGTTGTAGTCCCAGATTACTGATTGCTGGCATCCATGCAGATAGCTGTGGAACCAGTTATAGGCTGATTGTGAGAAGGAGAGGTTGCGGAGAGTAGAGAGTAGTAGCTCATGAGATATCATGCAAAGGCCTTTGAGATCTAGAAATACGGCAGTAGAGAAGAGGCCATTGTTTTTGTGATGAAGTATAGTGTTGGTGAAGGAGAGCAGAGCGGAGGTAGTGCTGTCATATGGCCTGAAACCATGTTTGGTTTTGGAGAGGAGATTATTAGCTAGGAGGTAGTTGGAGACTGGGGGATAATACATTTTTCAAGCATCTTGGAGAGGGTAGAGGATAGCAGTAGGGCGGTAATTGGAGAGGTCATTGGGGGGGCTGCCTTTGTGGAGGGGAATGATGTGGGATATTTTCCATATCAAGGGAACATAGCCTTCTGTTATGGAATGGTTGATTAGAATTGAAATTGGGTAGGCTAGTGTATCAACTGATATTTTCAAGTATTCAGAGGGGAGGTTGTCTGCTGCAAGTTTGGAGAGTTTAGGTTTTGACGATAGTCTCTATGTTGGAGGTAGGTACTGAGGTGAAGAAAAGAGGAGTGGGGGTTTAGGGTTACGAGTTGGGTGGGCTGTTGTAGGGAAGTGTTTGTTTAGAAATGTATAGTTTCAATGAAGTGTTTGTTGAAGGATTCAGCAATACTGCTGGAGGAGGGGGGTGGACAGCTGGGGGGTGTCAACCTTCCCTGGCTGGAGGATAGTGTTAATACTGGACCAGAATTGCTTAAGGTTGTAGTTGATAATTTAGGATGCATTTATAGTAGAGGGATTTGTCTAATTTTACTTGCTTTTTCACCTTATTCCGCAGTTCAAGGAATGATTGCCTATCTGATTTATATTTTGTTAGTCGCCAGTGCTCCCAGGCCTTCTCTCTGGATCTCATTAGGGTTCTGGTGGTCTTTTGTAACCATGGGGCATGCCTGGATCTGACTTTGGCATTTCTTACAGGAGCATGGGTGTTTAGGATGGAGAGGAAGGTACTGTTGACGTGGACAGCCTCATCTAGGTTGAGGTATTTTAGTGGTGACCAGTTAATTCTTTGCAGGAAGGAGAAGGAGCTGGGGTTGAAGTTGGACTTGTTCTGTATTTTCCTGTGGATAATGGGCTTGAGACTGTGTGGTGCCGAATTAGGAAAGTGGGGGAGTGGTCACTAAGACCGTCAGGTAAGCAGCCTGCTAGGTAAGAGTGAGGGGCTTTGTTGACCAGGATCCAGCCAGTAAGGTATGATTGTTAGGGTTTTTGTTGATTTGGGTAGGGGATTGGATGAGTTGAGTGTACCCATGGAGATTAAGGCGAATGGTTGGGAGATTATTACAGGGTAGCCAGTTGATGTTGGTCACCGAGAATTATGGTTTCCTGGGGTAGAGATAGAGTAGTCCAGCTCAAGAGATTTTCTAGGAGTGTAATATTTTGCCCTGGTGGGAAATAGCATCTTGTGATATTGATCGTTTTGTTTGGGTTTAGTTTGAGATTGGCATAAAGGATTTCTTGTTGTGGTGAGGGACAGATGTGTTCAGGACTTGAATATTGAGGTGGTGTTTAAATATCAATGCTACACCACCACCTTTTTTGGACAGTCTGTCTATGTGAAGGATGTTGTATTCAGGTGGAAGTATTTCCTCACTTTTGATGTGTGGTTTGAGCCAGGTTTCGGATAGAAAGAGAATATCTGGGGAATATATGCTTATGATGGCATGTTGTTGTTGGATTTTATTGCATATGCTTCTGATGTTTACAGACATTATAAGTAGGTCTGTTGTTTAGTTGGCTAGGAGTTGTTGTGGGGGGTTGCTTGGACTAGGGTTTGTGGTTGGGTTGGATTTGGGAGGACCAAGGTTTGGATGGATGTCTCCAGCGAGGGCTAGTTTATAGAGGGTGTTTAGGATATATTTTATATACATAGTAAATTTCTTATGGTATCTTGGGGATATTTTATTTGTGTTAGGTGTTTGGTAATGGAGTGTGTGTATTGGAAGGATGTTTTGGTGGTAGGGGTTCTGTAGTTGTAGTGTAAATGTTTGAGGGGAGGGTATTGAGAGAATACAGTGGAAGTTGGGGCATTTGACTGTGGATACACAGGTTAGGATTGTTATATTAGGTAGTAGCATGATTATATTGGCTGTAGGGAGAGGGGGTGACTGGTTTAGCCTAATTGGTGGTAATTGGGGGTGGGATTAAGGCCAAGAATAAATGTAGTGGTACTGAGCGTGGGTGGGAATAGAGGGCAGGGAGGGGAGCGTAGTGAATGTAGCAAGCTAGAACCCCTCCAGGCTAAAGATTGCAGGGTAAGTGCCTAAATAGCCAAATTGTTAGGAGTTGTTATAATCTAGTAGGGAAAAACAATGTATAGACCTGATTTCAGCTGTCCTTTCTGGGTAGATACATAGTTTAAAGCAGACAAAAAGTGGCAGTTTAGTACCTTTTTGCCTCTATTTTACAAATGGGCAATACCAGTGTATCTACTGGGTTACCTTTTTTTCGAGTAGAGCTTTATCTTGGTTTACTGATAACTAAAAAGAAAAAGTTTAACCGGGGAATGTATTTACAGCTGATGGGGGTGGGGAGCAGCTGCTGTCCCTAGCTGTGGGTAGAGCCAGTTATTTCTGCTTTAGACCGGGTACTTTCTACAGTAGCAGGCTGAGGGAAACTTAGCTAGACACCTGCAGTAACTTATTTTCTTTTTAAAGCCCTTGAATCCTTGTGACTGGTTTCTTCACTGCAGATGCAGTCAATGGCCAAGGATTCAGCAAGTGAGGGACTGAGAGAGAACCCGTTCGCAGGGACAGTGGTCACTAAATGAAAAGATGGAGACAAAAAGAATTATTACATTAAGGTCTCTGCAAGGGCAATGAGAGAGAAGTGCTGTAAAAAGTAACTGAAATAATAAATTATCACCCAGGCAGGAAGGGTATTGGGTTTGAGTAGCAGCACGTTATACTATTTACACAGGTACAAAGTGTTTAATAAAAAAGGCTTAGGCAACTGTTATGCATTCGCATATGAAGCCCTTGACAAAAAAAAAAAAAAAAACACCTTACTTAGTGTTATGTACTGGATAATTTAGGTAGCCCATGAATTTAAAGAGATAGTTTACTGCTGCTATATCTGTGATAGAACTATCGCAGCAGTTGTATGTAACAGTACTTAAATATCGCAACACAGACATTTACATATCTGTATTGCTATATTTCTCATTGTACAGCATTTAAAACAACTAGGGATTGGTCTGACTTGGCAGCAAAACAGGACTTTTAGCCATAATATGGTGTTCTGTATTTAACTTGCGCTTTCCTTCAAACTGAATCACAGAACACTCAAGACTGCTTCGCATCTATTTTAACTAAAAAGTATGTACTAAACAAAAGTGATGAGTAGCAACCCAGTTTGATACTATAGCATCTGTAAATGCTAGCAGCATGAAGCACACTAAGCACCAAGTCAGACTGAAAAATGATACATTGTAACACTTTGTGGTACTTTTCTGTTATCGGGGCAACAGGTATAATTAGCAGTTGCAATGTTAGCATGCGGTGGAAATGATCACACCGCTGGCGCTGATGTACCTTTTAATTAATATAATGCAGCATTATTTACCGTGGATATTAGAAAAAAATCTTAACACTGTGTGAGAGACCCTTTCGATGTGGAACAGTGAGGAGCACGCACTTTTTAAGACTCAGTGAGGTACGTTTAAGCCATATGCATTACACAAGAGAAAGGGGCGCAGATCCTAGTACCAAAGCCTAGGGGCGACACAAGTCTCACATCCCGCTCTCAGGGATACATTTGGTGGTTTTCTATCTCGTTGTCGCTGATTAACCTAGTCCAACAAGTGAACTGACTAGAGGCAGAAGGGACATTGCCTGCCGTAATGTTTCTTATTTCGGCCGTTTAGTGACAACGATGAAAGAACTACTTTTAACCAGCAGAATAATACTAAGCTTATCTATCTATTCTTTAACTAGAATGTGCCTGTCGCACACTTGTGAGTAACTTGTATATTAAACTGACACATAATGTAAGTACATGCTCGTGTTTTCTGAAAGTCTAGGAAGTTTCAAATATTCGGAAGTTGCTGTCTTATGCTGTGTATGTGAAAACTTCACCCCTGTGTTTAAATTCCAGGGTCCACAGTTTTACAAGTGTCATTTAGGCGTAATGAAATAAAGTGGCAGGAAGGGAAGGATTTTGTTTTTGTGTGAGGATACTTGCAAATCCTGTTTAGTTTACTGCACTTACATTAGCAATTAAGAGAAACCAGACTGGTGTGGTTTAAGGGGATGATTTCATATATACATCAGCGCCAGCAGTGTGAGCATTTCCACCGGTGCTAACATTGCAACTGCTCATTATACCTGTTGCCCCGATAACTGTTAAGTACCCACTTTGTCTACAAGAAGAAGAAACTGCTGAACATGTTTTTGAAATGTAAGAATAAAACAGTTACGGGGAAAACTCTGTGAAGATGATTTTTTTCAAAGATATGAAAGTGGGTAAAATAGACATGGATATAATTAAATATGGATATAAAGTAAGTGAAAATATGGATATAGAGTAAAGAATAGAGTAATCTAAATGACATAAAATAAATTCTTTTATTTGGAATGAAAGAATAAATTAATTTGTTTAATGCTAAGTGGATTTTAGCAACAATATTAAAATCAGATGGTTATGGAAAAAAGGAGTTGGTGTCTAGTAGGAATGAAAATTTATTATGATTTAAGGAAAATTATGAACGTGTAAATATATTTGTATATCTATATTTTTGTACGTTTGTAAATATTTGTTAATATGTTGTAAATAAGGGTTCTTTTTTATATAAATAAAGGATGCATACTCTTTTCGATAAGTGACACGGGATCTTTTACAAACACCTGAGCTACATTTAACTCAAGCAGATCAGACCTTGGGTTTAACATCTCATTTAAAGGATGATACTCTCAGCAGTGCCGCACCCTCCTTATGCTGAGCTGCAGTGTTAGCAAGTTAATCTGTCGTGTGGGACTAGAACCCACAGCCTTCTGCACCAAAGGTGTGTGCGCTACCTGTTGTGCCATTGGCACTGCTTATCTGTAGCCTGAGAGATGTGGCTATTTGCAAAGAGGTAAAAGCCTGTTCTGTCCCCCTCTCCCCACAACCACTACCACCATTGTTGCCTACAGTTTTCTTAAACTCTGTATGACTTTCTTCACTAATGTCTTCATTATTAGGATGAAGAGATGTGAAAGACGGCATCCCTTCCTCATGTGTGTTATAAGGTGCAACTATCCATCCCCTTGTTAGGCCATTTACTTGGGTGACTGTTTTAGTTTCAGTGACTTCCACTGGTTTTTCTGTCTCAAACCCAGTTTTGAACTTTCTGAATTGTTCCTAGTATTTTGGTTAAGATTTTAATATCCACATTAATAAGTCTAGATCTGAATGGCTTGGGATCCATGGGCTTGCTCTTCATTGCTAAGAGGCTAACTCTTGACTACTGCACCAAGGGGCACTTATTCCTCTTCTCCACACCTGTTGAGACTCATGCCAAGTGTTCCTTAATCTGTTCTGTGGTTAGTTTTCAAAGTTCTGCAGGTACCCATTTAGTTTTCCCAATTTTCCTACATGAAGGCTGTTTGTAATTTTTTTTTGCTTTTTATCAGTAATTATTCACTGTAGCACTTCTGCTTTCTCTGGCTTTAGTCTCCTCCCCTGCCTATATATACCTGTATTCCCTTCCGTTTCCTGATTATAATCCATATGTCTTTGTAGAATTCTCTGTATTCTTTTATTTCTTACTTTTCAACCAGCTTTCCCATGTTTACCTTTTGGCTTTCTTATTCTTTCTGTTTCTCCTTTAGCTTCCAAAACCACACTTTTCATGTAGTTTCCCTCCTGGCTCCACTAAAAGTTTTTTCTTTAAAACTTTTGTCTGTATTTTAGATTTTCATTGTACTCGCTATTTCAGTACTGAGTCTTAGGTATTCTTGCTGTGCAGAAGCCTGTGGCCATCCTGAGTACGAGTTTTTCACTGTCTCCTAGCTGGTGGATATCAGAGGTATAAGAGGAATGCCTCTCTGTGTCATCTTCACTTCTTTCTTGCAGTGTAGTCTGTAGTAAGACTGCATTACTCAGCATGGTCAGTCCATCAGCCAGCTTGAATCACCAGAGCATCTCAGATAAGTACTCTGTTGAGGATCTTATTTATCTCTTACAATCTGTTGATGTTCAAAAAGGCCAATAGCTGCCTTTTGTGTAGGGAAACACAAAGGCGTTATTTTGTACTACCTTTTTTTGCTTAGGACCTCAGTACGATGTTCCTAATTGCAAATTCTATGCTACATTCAGTATGGCCAAATCTCTACAGCAAAACTTAGATTCCTATAGTGCTGGGTCATCACATATTCATGTTGTCTGCCTGTTTCCAATCTGTTAAAAGTGTAAGCTCCTGAAGGAGGAGGATGTCAGAGAGGTCAAAGACCTTTCTGTGTCCAGTTCCCTACCTAGATTTCAGGTTATTGAGGAGCTTTTGCAGCCTCCTGGTCTGACATCTCTTAGTCTTGAGTTTTCTGGTGTGACTCCTCTAGAGGCCACTGACTCGGGGCCCATTTCTTTCATACAGACAGCAGACCAACATAGAGTCCAAATCTGCTAAGCAGACCACTACCTCTGATGCCAGAGTTCTTGGTGATTGTAAAGAAAAAAAATACCGGGGAACTATATTGAGGTTACAGCTACCCACCTGCAACCTGAGGCCTTGTCTTCCCATAAGCCTCATCCTTCCAAGTCAGAAGGAGGTAGGTTTGGTCCAGCCAGTACTGTCTGAACCCCCTGTCTCATTCATCTAGGTCTCTTGACAGGACTTGGTCAGGCTGGCACAGGACTTGCTGGATTTCATAAAGTCAGGCTAACCCACCAAACCTATGCCAGGAACTGCCCCTTGAAAAAAGAGGTGCAGTTCCCCCTGCAGGGAGATTCAGGTTCCTCGCAATTGGAGGATAGAAGAACTTGAGGTATAATACCTTCTCCCTCAGTCTTATGAAGAATGCAACTCTGAATACGCCCTTAGTTTTCCTCATCTGTGTTTTATTTGGCCTGTTCTCTTCCTCTCGCTGTCTTTTCATTTCAGGCACTTGTGTGGCTGTTAGATGCATCTTCCTTGACTCTTGTTCTGCTGCCTTGATCAGTCTGTCCTCTTTGTTATGCTGAATTCTTGCATGAACAAACCCCTTCATTGCTGCCTTAATCCTATTGCACTGTTCTGCTCCTGCAATTAGTCTGATTTCCTCATTCTTTTATCATTCCAATTATCCGTTATCTAAGCTTTGTTTGTTCCTCTTTTGGGCTTTCCATTTTCTGTGCTTTTTTCTTTGACTACTGGGTTATGATATAATGCTGTTTGGGCACATTTTTTTTTTTTTTTTTACTTCTGCCAGCTTGCCCTTTTCAGGTCGTCTGAAACCAGTCTTACCCTACTCTTGGAGCTATTCAGTTCTTGTAAGCTGATTAGTCTCTCTGTTTTTTCTTTTTATGTATACAACCACCTCTCTCATTTCCTTCTTTAAAGCTCTTGTTTCACTATATCTGTTGTTGTTTCCCAGTTTTTGAGTGTTAGGATAAAGTCTCCCCCATTATTTTGTTACCATGTTTTATTTCTTACACCAACACTGAAGAATCCTGTATTTAGAGAATACATGTTCTCACTTTCCCACTGCCGTTTAACTTTCCTGGTGACCACTTCTCAGCTGTACTGACTGGTATAGCCACATACCTTTTCCCTCATCATGTGACATGGTCTTACCTCTACCCAGTTGAACTCTTTTTTTTTTTTTTTTTTTAACTCTTTTTATCCTGGATATTCTTTAGCTTGGTGTTCTGCAGCACTGTAAAATTTGCTGTCTGTCTCAGATGCTTGTTAATCGTTCTTACTTTTACTGAGATGCTGATATCCTCTCAGCATTCCTTGTTGTTATATTCAATACTCTCCTTCCCTCTTTTTCCCTTTCTGCACTGCTACATTGGGCTAGATGTGCTCTTGTAGCGTGCCCCCCCCCCCAATCTTTTGGCACTAGCCATCTGTATGCCTAGCAGCTTTTAGCTACTGTTCTGACACTTGCTTCTGAGGAGCTTCTATCTAACCCATCCCTTATTTTGACCCTTGACCTCCTTCAGAAACTTTTTTCATCATTTTTTCTTTAAGGTAGTATCTTCTTAGGACTTTTCTGTCTTGCTGTTCCTCTTCTTTTTGCTTTCTTGACCTATTCCTGCTTTTTCCTCCTCTTTTTGTTTTCTTAGCGCATGTTAGTTTTTTCATTCTGCATTCACTTCATGATCATATTTCCTTTGCCCCCTTTTGTTTTCCTCCTCTTTCTCCTTCTCTGTTGTGCAAGCATGTGTGTCCCCCCTCTAATTGTAATTTCTTTGACTCATTTCCATTTCAGTTTACTTAGTATGTCCTTTACTTACCCTAAGTATCCACCTCGTACACTCTTCTGAATCTTCTCTGCTCTCCATTTGTGCCTTCTCAGACTCCTCATGCCTCCTACTACAAATACTTAGCACAAGGGCTTCTCTATCATGTTAACATGATACAGTGTGTGCCCCTGCTTTATGCTTAGCAGTTCTACCAGGTAGTTAGCATCACCGACCATGTTCTTCGTGTTTCACTGTTGCAGTCATCACGCTTGGGTTATCTGCCTGCAGGTAGCCCTCAGTCAGCCCGAATACCAGAGTCTTGGGATTTCTGCTTCGATGCTGTCGCCTCTTCCTTGACTGACGTCAGGTTGTCAGGGGTATAAAACATACAGCCAACACCATTACCGCAGTCCTTTCTTGCTGAGAAGGAGCCCGAAGTAGAAGCAGTTCGTAAGTGCCGGTCGGCTGCTAGCTGAAATTTTTGTTTTTCGAGGTTCAAACCTGAAGTCTTCTAAAGCTAAGTACCCCGTTGGGGATTCTTTTTTCTTGGTCTAACCGATGTCAGAAGAAGTTAACAATTGTCTTGCTTGTGGAAAGCAAATACCTCATAGAGATTTTCATTCTTACTGTGTCACCTGTTTAGGCCCAGACCACGACGTCCCTCGCTGTTGGTTTTGTGCCTTGTTTAACACCCGAACCATTCATCGTCTGCTATTTTTGTAGCTAAATTCTTTTGCGCTTTCTCAATATTCCGAAATGGCTTCGGTAAGCCATCCAGTTACCAGTCTTCCGAAAAAGTACAGACAGAGGCAAACCGCATAGGTCAAAAACTGCTGACGACGCTTCTGTTAAGCTAGTCGCCAGTCCACCGGTACTCAGTGAGGTGCCTTTGCAGCCCCTGATGCCCGCTTCTACAGATTCGCAGGCCTCTGCTAAGACCCATTCGGAGTCTGGTATGCCAGGAGATGCTTCTCCAGCTATGGAACTTGTGGATGTCTCTACCTTGGATGGGTCCGAAGCCGCTGTGCAGGCACCGGCTTCTGAGGGTGTAGTCCGACTTACCAATATTCGTATTAAACAGACTTTTTTTTTTAACTAACACTACCGAGTTTCTCAGGCCCAGAGTTTGCACTACACCTAGAAAACTGACGTCCAAAGCGCATGCTCAAGCTCCCATGCCACAAAAACAAATGCTTAGAATGGCTGAAGACCTTATTTCTCTAATTAGGGGAAGCCAGCCTTCCCCTGCTAAAAGACAAAGAATTTAATTTCCTTCTGATTCTACAGACCAGGAGTCCGATGACTCTGACCCTTCTGATTACCAGGCTATACCCTTATCTACCTATGAGCATTCGTATGCAGAGGAATCCATTCCCTCTGCCTCCCCTCCAGAGGATTTTTCTTTTGGTAAAACCTTGCATACCTTGAGCATTTCCACTGGGAATGCCAGGACTATCCTCCATCCATAGAGAGACTCGGGGAATGTTTAGATTTGCCTCCGCACAGGCCTCTAGCTATACCCACTGTCCTGGGTATTGTAGATGTCTTCATGGAATCCAGTCTTACTCCTGACACTTTACCACCAGCTCCTAGAAAACCTGACCGGTACTACAGAGTACCTGATTCTCACATATTTCTCTTTAAGAATCCTACTGCGGATCCAGAGACCATTTCCCAGGGACCTAAAGGCATTAAGGCTAGTACAGCCAAAAACCCTACCCCTTCAGACAGGGATTCTAGAGCTTTAGACAGATGGGGGTAGGAAGGTATATACCTCTCTAACTCTTGCCATCTGGGCTTTGAATTGCCAGTTTCACATGTTGAAGTACCAGCAATATATTATTGAACTAATTAAACAAAAAATGGTGTTACTTCCAGATTGTTTAGAAAATAAAGATTTACAAGAGTTAATGCATTCTGCAAACCAAGTCAGTAAACATACTCTGCAGTGTGGGTTTGATGCCTTAGAAGCATCTTGCAAGGCTGCTGTCACTGGGTCTGTACTGAGAAGGCATGCTTGGCTGAAGGAACAAGTCTTGCCAGACCATGTCAAAGCAAAATTACTAGATGTTCCATTAAATCAGGATAGATTGTGTGGCACAAAAGCAGAAGTAGTTCTTAAAAGATGGAAGAAAAAGGTAAATCTATGTAAACTGTCAAAGATTTCTTATAGCTGCAGCCACCTAGATTCAGTAGGCACTGGCCTTCAAAAAAACTGGTCCTTTCCAGTCCCTCCCAGGCCTCCTCAGTCCAAACCCAGGGGAAACAGACCCTCAAGACTACAACCTCAGGGTATGCAGAGATCTAAACAATGGAGTGTTCCCACCTCAAAAACAGGGAGTGGTAAGCCACCCCCTTATGGAAAAAGTTCACAATGACTTTCCAATTATCCTTCCCAGCCATGCCCAAGTGCTTGCACCCGTAGGAGGAAAACTCGCCCTTCATGCAAAAAGCTGGATGTCCATTACTCGGGACCGATGGGTTCTAAACATTGTATCCCATGGATACAGATTCTACTTCCACTTGCTGCCAACCCCAAGCGGGTTGCCAGACCTTCCTCCAAACCAGTGGGCAGAGGCTCAAAAGCAAGTACTTTCCCTCCTCCATACCAGGGCTATTCAACCTGTTCCAGTAGAACAAAGGGGACAGGGATTCTTCTCCATACTGTTCTTGGTGCCCAGAAAAGAGCGCTCTTGGCATCCTATCCTGGATCTATCAGATCTCAACACCTTTCTGGTGGTCCCAATATTCAAATTGCTTAAACTGCAAAAGCTTCTTCCTATGCTAGCCAGGGATGCCTGGTTAGTCACCCTAGACTTAAAAGAAGCTTATCTGCACATCCCCATAAGGAAGTCTTGCAGGAAATATCTACGTTTCAGAGCAGGCTCTATGCACCATCAGTTCTCTGCACTTCCCTTTGGCTTATCTACTGCGCCCAGTGTATTCACAAAGTGCCTGGCTCCAGCCATTGCTTACTGCAGGCAGCGAAATATTCAAATTTACCCATACTTGGACGATTGCCTGATTCAGGCGGACAGTCAGGAACTACTACTTTCAGCACCTGACGTTTGTAAAGAGACTTCTAATTTCACTGGGGTACTCCCATCAACGGAAAGAAATCACAACTGGTGCCCAGCCAACAAATTGCATTCCTGGGAGCAAGCCTGAACACAACTTCCCAATTCCTCACTCCAGAAAACAGGTCCATTTGAGAGAAACTATTGGCCACCAAAACCCAGCTATCTGCAAGGAAAATACTGCAAGCCCTAGGGTTCATGACCTCATGCATTTTGCTAATTCCATATGCAAGACTGCATATGAGGAAACGTCAGTGGTACTTAAAAAGTCTCTGGTGTCAACATTCTCAGGACCTGAAAACAGTAAATGTCCTTCGTGTTTCATTGTTGCAGTCATTACATTTGGGTAATCTGCTGGCAGGTTGCCCTCATTCGGCCTGATTAACAAAGTCTTGGGTGCTGCATCAGTTGCTGTCCCTTCTTCCATGATGTCGTCAGGGGTATAAAACATGCAGCCGATGCCATTACATTAGTCTTTCTTGCTGCACGGTGTCCGAAGCAGAAGCAGTTTGCAAGTGA
Source organism: Protopterus annectens (assembly GCF_019279795.1). Taxonomy (NCBI): domain Eukaryota; kingdom Metazoa; phylum Chordata; order Ceratodontiformes; family Protopteridae; genus Protopterus; species Protopterus annectens. The sequence goes on from NC_056731.1 coordinate 1,955,476,354, forward strand.
TGGCCGGCTGACTCCTGCAATTTTTATTGAGTTTCAGATCCCAAGTCTTCAGCTAAAAAGCTAAGTACCCCGTTGGGGAAACTTTTTCTTGCTCCTTACCGATGTCAGTAAAAGTTAATAATTGCATTACTTGTGGGAAGCAAGTACCTCATAAGGATTTTCATTTGTCCTGTATTCTTTGCCTAGACCCTGACCTCAACGTACATTGCTGTCGGTTCTGTGCTTTATTTAATCAATGCACTATCAAACGTCAGTACATTTTTGCTTCTAAATATTTTGGCTCGCGCTTTAATTATCCAGAAATGTCATCTGTTAGCAATCAGACTACCAGAATACCTAAAAAAAACTAAGAAAGAGACAGGTCGTTGAGGTCTAAAACTGCCAACGACACTTCTAAGCCAGTCGCCATTTCACCGGTACTCAGTGAGGCGCTTTCGCAGCCCCTGATACCCGCTTCTTCTGATTCGCAGGCCTCTACTGAGACCCATTTGGAGTTAAGTATGCCATGAGGTGTTTCAATTATGGAACCCACAGATGTCTCTACCTTAGATGGGTCTGGAGCCACTGTGCAGGTACCGGCTTCTGAAGGTGTTTTCAGGCCTACAGATTTGTATATTAGACTGACGCCATCTTCAAACTAAGGCCAAAATCTCGACCTATGCCTAAAAAAAACAACGCCTGGGCCACATGTGCTGACCTCTATGCCTAAAAAACAAATAAAATTGCTTAAGATTTAATTACTCTGATCAGGGGTAGCCAACCCCCCCCCTCCTTCTAAGAGGCCTAGGCAAGATGTTGATTATGAATCTTCTGAACAGGATTCTATTTCTTCTGACTCTTCTAATGAACAGGAATTGTCTATACCTACTTATGATGAATCTGATGCAGAAGATTCCATGCCTTCTGCTTCTCCCCTGAGGATTTTTCCTTTGTGGAAACTTTGCATACCTTAAGGGAACATTTCCACTGGGAAAGTCAGGATTTTTTTGAATCTAAAAAGAGGCTTGGAGATTTTCTTCTTCCTCAGCATAGGCCTTTGGCTGTCTACCCTCTTCTAGACATTGCTGATGTTTTTTTCAGAATCTAGTATGGCTCCTGATTCTCTGCCTCCGGCTCCTTGTAAGCCAGACATACTACAGGGTTCTTGACTCCCACAAATTCCTTTTCAAAAATCCTGTTGCAGATCGAGAAACCGTTTCTCAGGGTCCCAAGGGCATTAAGGCTTCAACTACTAAAAATCCTACTCCTTCTGATAGAGATTCCAGGGCGCTGGATAGATGGGTTAAGAAGGTTTACACTTCTGCAACCCTGGCAATCAGGACTTTAAACTGTCAATTTCATATGCTAAAATATCACCAGCATATCATGGGACTGCTTAAACAGAAAATGTTGATTTCTGACTGTGTGGAAAATAAAGATTTACAGATTTATTGCATTCAGCTGAACAAGCTGGAAGACATCCCAATGTGGTTTTGATTCTTTGGAGGCCTCTTGCAGGGCTGCTGTAACTGGGTCTGTGCTAAGAAGGCATACTTGGCTCAAAGAGAAAAATCTGCCTGATCATGTTAAAGCAAAATTGTTAGATGCTCCTTTACAGCAGGACCGTCTCTTTGGTAATAAGGCTGAAAAGATTCTAAAAAAGATGGAAGATAAAGCTAAATCTATGCAAACTGTGAAAGATTTCTTAAAAGTACAACCTCCAGGATTTAGTAGACACTGGCCTACTAAGAACTGGTCCTTTCCAGTTCCTTTGAGAGCCACTCAAGCCAAACCCAGACATTTCAAAGGCACCAGGTTTCATTCCCAAGGGACATTCAGAATAAAGCAATGGGGTGCTTCCTCTTCCAAATATGGAAACAAGACACCTCCCTATGATAAGCAGTCTCAGTGACTTCCCTTTACACTTACCAAGCACTTACCCTTTAGCCGCCCCTTTGGGGGGAAAACTGGCTCTTCATGCAAAAAACTGGCAACTTATAACCCAGGACAAATGGGTTTTAAATATAGTATCCCAGGGATGCAGATTTCATTTCCACACGTTACCAATTCCAAACTGATGGCCAGACCTGCCCCCAAATGAGTGGGCAGAGGCCCAGAAACAAGTACTTTCCCTCATGAGCACCCTAACAGACTATGCATGGGGGCCTCACATGGCAGGCAAATGCATTCAAAGCAAATGGGAGCCCAGAACAAATTCCCATGCATATCAATCAAAAATAGATGCTAGCTGTATAGAATGTTCTGACAGTCTTCAAATACCTTATCCTTCCAGGACAGCTCCTGATAAAGACAGACAAAACCACAGTTATGTGGTACATAAACAAGCAGGGGGGAACTCATTCTTACACACACTGCAGGCTAGCCATGGCCCTGCAGAACACAGCCTTGAGCGACCAAGTGCACCTAAAAGCTCATTTCCTGCCAGGCAAGCAAAATTCACTGGCAGACAACTTAAGCAGAAATCTACTGGACCCTCACGAGTGGAAACTGGAACCCAACTCATTCAAACTTCTAACCCAGAGGTGGGGAACACTGGAGATGGACCTTTTTGCCTCCCCCCAAAACCACCAATAGCAAATATTGCACCAGGAACCCTCACAGCAGAGGCTGGAAGGTGGATGTCCTATCCTTTATATAGGAAAACCTCTCAATTTATGCCTTTCCTCCTCAGCCCCTCCTCTCAGAAGTACTACTCAAGCTCAAACAGGACAGGCCAAGGGCAATCTTTATTGCACCCAACTGGCCACGCCAGCACTGGTACCCACTCCTATGCAGTCTAACAGCAGTGCCACCCTGGCACCTACATCAGACACCTTCCCTGCTGTCTCAACAGGAGGGACAGATTTTGCATCCACAGCTGCAAACTCTAAACCTTGCAGCCTGGCTTGTCCCCTGAATACACCACTAGCATCCCTCAGCAAACAGGTGCTGGATGTCATCCTTGAGGCCAGAAGACATAGTACTAGGAAATCCTATGCTTAAAAGTGGAAAAGTTATTGTTCTTGGATTCAGTCTCAAGGAAAGGACACAGCTGTGCCCACCTTACCTCAAATCTTTGGTTACCTAGCAGAGCTGCTCCACAGAGGCCTATACTTCTCATCCATTAAGATTCATGCCTCTGCCATTTCAGCTCATTATAATACTGAGCCACCTTTCTTTTCTCACCCTCTCATCAAATGGTTCCTGAGAGAAACAAACAATTTAAGGCCCCTTAGGAGAGCTGCCAACCTGGCCTGGGACCTTAACTTTGTACTGGAGAAGCTCACACTTCCCACATTTGAACCTGCTGCTTTAGCAGAGTTAAAATTCCTCTCTTGGAAAACAGCCTTACTTCTAGCTATTACTTCAGCAAGAAGAGTGTCCGAGTTACAGGTACTAATGGCGATGGAGCCCTTCATTATTTTCCATGCTGACAAGGTTTCCCACAGGACTAACCCATCCTTTATGCCCAAGGTGGTATCCAGTAGGGCTTTAAACCAATCCATCCATTTGCCAACCTTTTTCCCTAATCCTCAGAATAAAGGGGAAAGGATCTTGAACTCCTTGGATGTGCACAGACATCTCAGGTTCTACCTTTCAGAAAATCTGACGAGCTGCTAGTCAACTTTGCTACAGGGGCAGAGGGCAAGGCCATTTCGAAGCAAACCACTTCCAAATGGATAGCACACTGCATCGTTTTCTGCTACAAGCACCATGGAAAATCTACCCCTCGCAGGATCAGAACTCATTAGAGCTACTTCAACCTCTGCAGCATTTCTCAGGGGAGTTCCTACCAGGGACATCTGGGAAGCTGCAACCTGGAGTTCTGTACACACCTTCATCAAGCATTGCCACTTACCTATTTTTTTCTAAATCCAGAGCTGGATTTGCTACAGCAGTCTCACAAGGCCTGCTAGCCAGCCCTAACACTTCTTGACTGCCTCCACCCTTCCTCAGATTTGGGAATCAACCCAAGTTTGATGACTGCAAAAGTGAAACACGAAGAACATAGTACAGTTTTGTGCACAGATGTTCGAGTGTATTCACTGTTTCAGTCCTGGTTTCCTTTCCTCCAGCCCCCTGGCTTTTTCTGTTCTTTCTACCTATCCTCTTTATGGACATTTTTTATGGCAGAGGTATTTACTTTTTACTGGAGGTGTTCCACACCATGTAATAGCTTCCTATTTTGGGGGCTTCTGACATCTGGGGCAAGAAAAATTGATGTAATGGTGTTGGCTGCATGTTTTATACCCCTGATGACCTGACGTCATGGAAGAGGTGACAACATCTGATGCAGAAATCCCAAGACTCTGTTATTCGGGCCGGCTGAGGGCTACCTGCAGGCAGATAACCAAAATGTGATGACCGCAACAGTGAATACACTCTAACATCTACATTTATGGTAAGTGTACGAAACTGTACTTTCCTTGCCACTGTGAAGGGTCCCTCCCCAACTGCCTGTAGCTTGTTTGACAGCAATGAGAACTATAACCTGCTACCCACAGCATACTCTCTGGCTCTATCATTCCTGTCATAGCAGACCTTTTTTGGCTGTTGGGCTTCTGCCAGCTTCTCCTGCGATAAGCGCATGAGTTCCCTGAGCCTTGTCCTGAGGTTTAGAAAATATGCGACAACAGACTCCCTTGTGGGATTCACACTACCCTCCTAGTCATCGCAAATCAATTCTAGAGGTCCCCTCACCCTATGCCCATACAGCAACACAAAGGGTGAAAGCCTGTGGATTCCTGGGGCACCTCTCTCTAAGAAAACAGATGGGCCAAATATTGTCCCACTCCCTCTAAAACTGGTCTGCAAATGCCAATAGCATGGTCTTTACTGTAGAGTTTAACCTCTCCAGCAGACCATTTGTCTGGGGATGGTAGGGGTGGTCTTTAGGTGCTTCACTCCACAGTGCTTCCACAGATGAGCTAGCAGGTCTGACATGAAACTGGCACCTTTGTCAGTATTTCGTTTGGGATACCTACCCTGCTGAAAATCTGTAACAAAGCATTTGTCACATTTTCTGCCTCAGTGGAGGACCAGTTCACCGCCTCAGGGTGTCTGGTAACATAATCTACTACCCCTAGGATATACTTCTTCCCTGTGGAACTTGGGGTACTCAGAGGCCCCAAAATATCCATAGCTACCCTCTGAAATGGCTTCTCAATCACAGGCAGAGGCATCAAAGGAGCTTTGACCTTGTGTCCTGCCTTGCCTACCTTTTGACACTGCTCACAGGTGCTGCAGAGTAACCTGTTACATCCCTGCAGATCCCAGGCCAATAAAAGCTCTGCATAATGCGTCTCTTGGGTACACTTTATGCCCCTATGACCTGCAAAGGGAATGTCATGGGCTATGGCTAGAGATGCCAGATGGTAGGCGCTTGGCACTACCAACTGCTGTATTACCTCACCTTCCAGCCCTCCCTCAGGGGTCCACTCTCTATACAGTAACCCTTTATTCCAGTATACAGATTCCCCCTTTCCTTGACAATCAGGTGCCTCCCTAGCTACCTCTCTCAAGCCTTGAAATGTAGGGTCTGAGAGCTGAGCCTGTCTCAACTCTTTGTAACCCTTCCCAGCTCCCCTTCCACAGGAAGTTTGGTATACTCTGACAATGGTGCCTCACTGACAGCCTGGGTACTACTATTCACCTCTGCTTTTGCAGTCACTCTGTCCAAGGGGGCATCAGTACCCAGCAGCAGCTGTGGCTCACCTTCAGTCTTAATGCTACAGGTTAGCTTCCTCTCTGAAGTAACCACCTCATGAGTCTTGGCTTTAAGTGCGCATTCTGTCTGGATCCCCCCAGGCTACAAGACCCACATGCCTGTCTCCAAGCCTGACTGTGTTAACTGCATGCACACAAGGTACTGCATTATCAAAATCATTCCCCATCAGGACATCTGCAGGGATATCCTCAAACATACCTACTTGCTTCCTTTTCCACCCTCCCAGTTAAGGTGAACCCTAGACCGAGGTATTTGGAATGGGGTCCCTCTGAAAGCTCTGACTGGAGTAGACTGCCCAAGCAAGTAGTGCTCCTCTAACCCTTGCAGGCTTCACAAGAATTAGATCAGAAGTTGTCTCTCAGCAGTGGCCTGTTTGCCATCTACTAAGATAGGCTATAACCTCTTGTGGTAGTTTGGTACCCTTGTTGTCTCCAGACAACTTACTGCTGGTATTCTGTCATTCCCACTTACTGGCTGCCCTACCTTATGTTCCCTACCTTGCCTCTGTGGACAGCTATATGCTACATGGCCCCACTGATTACATTTAAAACATTTAACCCTTGATCATGGCCATGTACCTGAACTAGTGGCTTCCCCTGTTACTGGTGGACTCTGTTGGGGCAGTTTAAGCTGTCCACCATGGTTTCCCTTATACCCATGTGCAGCACTGGGTATCCCTTTCCTGTGCAGTGAAGCCCGGCTTGCTAAGGATAGGTCTCCTTTTTTCCCCAACTCCTCTGTGGTGTTGCATTCTCTGACAGCCAGATTCTTATGCCCTCAGGCAAAGTGCCAAGGGCTTGTTCCCTCACCAAAAGGTCTGCCAGCCCTTCGAGTGGTGACCTGACACCCACATATGCAGATAAGTGCTTAACTCTGCAATATAATCACAAATAGTTTTATCTGCCTTGCATCTGTCCTAACAAAACTTTTTTTTCTATAAGCTTCAGGTATTAAAGTATTCCAATAAACAATTTTTAACTGAATTATAATTTCAGCAGTCAATATTGGGTAATTTAGAAACCGCAGTTACAGCTTTACCATGGAGTAAGGGGGTGGTCTGGAACCGTACCCCAGAGCCCTTGATCAACATTTTTACTGGTTAATATACCCTTTCAAACATATGAATAAAACTATCAAAATTATCACCCTCTGTAAATTTTGGAAGAAATTTACTGACCTTTATTGCTTCTGGGATTCAGGTATTCTGTTCCCCATTACCTCCATGACCATGGCAAGCAGTCAGCATTTCCTTTTCATGTTGCCTCTCCCTCTCATTTTCTTCAGCTTCAAGATGTCTCACACTCTCTGCTGATTCTAATTCCATCTGTTTCTCTTTTTTTTTTCAGCCTCCAAATGCTGTAGTCTCTCTGCTGATTCTAGTTCCAAACATTTGGCCTTCAGCTCAAGTCTCTAAATCCAGATGGATTTTTAAGTCCTCTGAGGCAAAAGAACTGTCCATTTTCTGAGAATTGTACATCCCCAAGGCCAGTCTGGTTGCTGGTCTGTGATGCAGTTGTGGTTAAGGCTGCAATCATTTCTCCTTTAGTCAGGTTAGCATTGCCCTAGTCCTTTGGCTTGGCACATTTTAGCCAACTGGTTCCTTGTCAGCTTGCCATATTCCTCCGGTGACATCCTTGCCTGCTCTCCCTGACTGACTAAGCTAAGAAAAAATAAATAAATAAAACTATTGTGAAATGAAACTCTGAATGTCTACTGTGTGGCTGCTTGACAGTACAAACACCTTCTTTAGTGGCCACTGTTTACAGGCTACGGGAGTTCAATATTTATACCACTGAATCCCGATATGTGATGTGGTGGTCCCACCCACTGCCAACCAATTTAATATGTGATGACCCACGATTGCCAACCAGTAGTCAAGGAGCCTCAATCCTCACCACTGGCAACAGTGGGGAATGTTCACTGTGAGGATAACAGATGCACAGAGTATACAGAGACTGCAGTCAGTCTGGGGCTGGTTTCTCTCTCTATCCAGATCCCCAATAAGACTCTCCACTGGCACAGCTATAGAGTTGAGATCTCAGCTGAGTGACCAAGCCAACCAAGACCTCCAGCGCCCTCTCTGTCCACCCAGTGCTTCATGTCCCTGACCAAGTAGTGGACACACACTTTTTGAGGTTTGATTTGCGTACACACGCACACGCACACACACACACACACACACACACACACACACACACACACACACACACACCACTGGCAACAGTGGGGAATGTTCACTGTGAGGATAACAGATGCACAGAGTATACAGAGACTGCAGTCAGTCTGGGGCTGGTTTCTCTCTCTATCCAGATCCCCAATAAGACTCTCCACTGGCACAGCTATAGAGTTGAGATCTCAGCTGAGTGACCAAGCCAACCAAGACCTCCAGCGCCCTCTCTGTCCACCCAGTGCTTCATGTCCCTGACCAAGTAGCAGACACACACTTTTTGAGGTTTGATTTGCGTATACACACACACACACACACACACACACACACACACACACAAGGCTGGCACAGGTTTACTAGCTATGCCCCCTTCTGCCCAGACTAAGGTAATTACCACTGCCACCAATCACTCCTGCCCAGCTACCTTAAGGCCCTTAACAAAGGGTGTCCAGTCTTACTATGTAATATTAATGTCAGTACAAATGGTAGTTTGACCAAGAGCAAAGCTGTTAGGAGTGGCCCACACAGTGTCACCAGATAAATATGGAAGTACTCTAAAAACTTAATATCTCCACACACAACAGCCACAATGAAAGGTTTAAACATATTTAATAAGAAATATTCACAGTGACATCAGAGTTCCAAACCAAAGGTAACATTGCAGTACAGGGTCACACAAAGAAAAACAAAATCTAAACTAAGCTTTGCTATATTTGTGACTGTATCTAAGAGAATTATAGATGTTCTTCGTCTCACATTGCTGCAGTCATAACCTGTGGGTAGTCCGCTGTCCTCGGTCGGCCCGAATACCAAAGAGTTAGGCTGGCGTCGGTCATGGGCGCCCGGAACTGACGTCAGTACGTAGTAGTACTTAAGCGCATGACCGACGCCATATCCTCAGTCTTTCTTGCCGCGTGGTCCGAAGCAGAAGCAGCGTTTGCAAGTGCCGCTCGCGCTCTGAAATTTTCAGTTTTCGAAGTTTCAGACCAAGACCAAGTTGGCTAAGTACCCGCTGGGGAAATTTTTGTCTTCTTGCCTCAGTTAATCCGGATGTCAGAAAAAGTTAATAATTGTATTTCTTGTGGGAAACAGATACCTCATAGGGACTATCATTCTCTCTGTATTCCTTGCTTAGGGCCTGAGCACGACGTAGTCGGGTGTCGCTTTTGCGCTAGATTTAATAAGCGCACCATTAAACGCAGATTAGACTGTGCTAGGCTTGTTTTCGCAAGCGTGTAATTACAACATGCCGCCGGATCCTCCGCGCCGCTACATAAAAAGCAAAAAGATAAATCTTTAAGGTCTAAACCGGATGAGTCGTCCGTTGCGGACGCCAGTTCTATGGAGTCTACGGTTGAATCTGTGGATCCAGCCGAGGTTTCAGCTGAATCTCAGGGGGAAACTTTACGAGTTGGCCTCTTAGGAGTTAGGTCAGGCCGAGGGTGCTTCTCAAGTTTCTGTGGTTCCATCCTTACAAAAGGTTATTAGGCCTTCTACTTCAGTCACTAAAGGCCCTGCTAAGGCTAGACCTGGTATTTCTGGTTCGGGCCACAGCCCTGGTTCCTTGGGCTCTGTGCCTAAAAAACATATGTTGAAAATGGCAGAGGATTTGATTACTTTGATCAGGGGTTCTATGCCCCCTCCAGAGAAGAGGCTTAGGGTGGAGACTGATTTAGAGGGAATGGAGCATTCCTCATATTACTCTGAGTCTTCAGCTGAGGATATTCAGGATTTTCCTCCCTATTCTGATTCGGATGCAGAGGATTCCTGTCCTTCTGCTTCACCTCCAGAGGATTTTTCCTTTTCTGAAACCTTGCATTCCATGAGGGAGCATTTCAAGTGGGAGGGTCAGGATTTTTCAGATTCTCGTAAGAGGCTTAGGGAATTTTTGTTTTTGCCACAACATAGACCTTTGGCTATTCCCCCTGTTTTAGATGTTGTTCAGGATGTTTTTTCTGAAGCTTCCCTTAATCCTGATTCTTTACCCCCTGCCCCTGTCAAGCCAGACAGGTATTACAGAGTTCCAGAGGCACATAAATATTTGTATAAGAGCCCTAGAGCTGACCCGGAAACTATTCTTCAAGGGCCTAAGGGTGTCAGGGCTTCTGTGGTTAAGAATCCAGTTCCTTTGGATAAAGATTCTAGAGCATTGGATAGGTGGGGTAAAAAAGTGTACACCTCTTCTACGTTAGCTATGAGGGCTTTAAATTGCCAATTCCATATGCTGAAGTATCAGAATTTTCTGTTAGGTCAGTTGAAATCTAAGGTAGATGCTTTATCTGAAGGTATAGAGTGTAAGGAATTGCAGGACTTGGTTCATGCTTCAGATCAAGTTGGTAAACATTCCTTGCAGTGTGGTTTCGATGCCCTTCAGGCTTCTTCCAGGGTGGCTGCTACTGGTTCAGTTATTCGTAGACATGCCTGGCTTAAGGATCAAAATTTGTCGGAGCATGTTAAAGCTCGGATTTTGGATGCTCCCCTTCAATCTGAAGTTCTTTTTGGTTCTCCTGTGGAGTCAGTTTTGAAAAAGATGGAAGACAAAGCTAAGTCTATGCAGACAGTCAAGGAATTTTTGCAAGTGCAGCCTCCTAAGTTTAGCAGGAATTGGCCTGCAAGAGGATGGTCTTACCCTTCTTTGGATCTTCAATCTAAGGGCAGGTCTAGACGTGGTAGGGGCAGGACTCACGCTCAGGGTTCTTTCAGACCTAGGACTTGGAGTTCTCCTGCACAATCTTCTGGTGAGGGCAGGGGTCAGCCTTTTCGTAAACAGACCCAATGACCTGTATCTCCAGCTGCCAGATCCTTCCTTTCTGGCAGCTCCTCTAGGAGGAAAGTTGGCACTTTTCAAACAAAATTGGCATTTGGTCACCCAGGACAAATGGGTGTTGGACATAATAAAGCAAGGCTACAAGTTTTATTTTCACACTTTTCCCCCTTTCAAAGGCATGCCAGATGTACCTCCTCAGCAAAGGCTGGAGGCTCAGGAACAAATTTCTTTGCTTTTACAGATGGGGGCAATCCAGGTGGTACCTCCGTCAGAAGAAGGCCTAGGGTTTTATTCTCGCTCATTCCTAGTGCCAAAGAAAGGAAACACTTGGAGGCCAATTCTGGATTTGTCCATTCTCAATACATACCTAGACATTCCAAAGTTCAAGATGTTAACATTACAGCAACTTCTGCCTCTGCTAGGCAAAGATCACTGGATGGTAACTCTGGATCTCAAAGAGGCCTATCTGCACATTCCTATCAGGCCCAGCTGCAGGAGATTCCTGCTGGCTGGTACTTCTCATTATCAGTTCTCTGCATTGTCCTTTGGTTTATCTACTGCGCCCAGGGTGTTCACAAAGGTTCTGGCTCCTGTAATAGCTTTCTTAAGACTGAGGGGAATACAAATTTATCCTTATCTGGACGATTGCCTGATTCTTGTTCAAGACAAAGACAAGTTACTTCACCAGCTACAGTATGTAATGGCAGTGTTAAGGTGCCTAGGGTATTCTGTGAACGAAACAAAGTCCAGTCTAGTACCCTCTCAGGACATGTGCTTTCTGGGTGTGAGACTGAATACAGCCTCTCAGATGGCTTTTCTGACCCCGGACAAACAAAGAACTCTTCACCTATACTTCCAGCAATTATCAGTACTGTCCAGGCTGACTGCAAGGACAGTCCTTCAAGCCTTGGGGTTCATGGCATCTTGCATTCTGGTACTTCCCAATGCCAAACTGCATATGAGGAAGCTACAATGGTATCTCAAAAGTGTATGGATTCAACACTGCCACGATTTGGACACTGTCATTCCGATAATACCGTGCATCCAGAAGGAATTCTTGTGGTGGGCACAGGAATGTCACCTAAACAAGGGACTCTTTGTGACCCGACCAGAGGCGAGTCAGATCTTAACGACGGATGCCTCAGACCTAGCTTGGGGAGCACACTTCAATGGGAAATGGATTCAAGACACGTGGCCTCCCAAACTACAGCATTTGCATATCAGCATGAAGGAGATGTTAGCAGTCCAGTTTGCCCCGATGGCTTTCAAGGGCCTACTTCATCCAGGACAGGTGTTGATACAAACAGACAACACTATAGTCATGTGGTACATCAACAAGCAGGGAAGGACCCATTCTTACCCTCTTTGCAGACAAGCTATGATATTGTGGGAGACTGCTCTGGGTTTGCACATCACTCTTCAAGCACGGTTTCTGCCAGGAGCACAGAACTCCCTAGCAGATGTATTGAGCAGACAAATTGTGGATCCCCACGAGTGGAAATTGGATCCTCAGTTATTTCAACAGTTGACAGTGGCTTGGGGAACTCCAGACATAGATCTGTTCGCTTCTCCTCTAAATTTCCAACTGCCAAAATTTTGCACAAAGATGTTTCACCCAAAAGCTTGGAAAGTGGATGCTCTATCGTTCAGTTGGAACAACCTTCACGTCTATGCTTTTCCTCCTCTGCCTCCCCTTACCAAGGTTCTCTTGAAAGTCAGGTGGGACAAGCCTTGCATGATTTTAATAGCACCAGATTGGCCACGACAGCACTGGTATCCTCTGCTGAGGAGTTTGATTCAGGAGCCTCCTTGGCCTTTGCCACAGCTTCCTCACTTGTTGTCCCAGTCAAGCAGTCATTTGCTCAATGTCAGAGTGCTGTCCCTGCATCTAACGGCCTGGCGTATTCTATTTTAGAGCCTGTGGGTTCTCCGCTTCCTCAACAGGCTTTGGATGTCATTTTGGAAGCTAGGCGGCCCAGCACTAGAAAAGTTTATGCTGATAAATGGAAGAGATTTTTTCTTTGGAGCACAACAAAGGACTTTGATGTCTCGGTACCTAATTTGAGTTTTACACTGCAGTACCTTACTGAATTACTAGACAAGGGTTTGTCATTTTCCTCTGTGAAGGTTCATGCGGCAGCCATTTCTGCTCACTATGATTGTGACCCTCCTTTATTTTCTCACCCTTTGTTTAAGCAATTTCGTAGAGGGGCAGAAAATATAAGACCCCATGAGCTCCTACTCCTTCCTGGGATCTCAATTTTGTGTTGGAGAAGCTTACTTTGCCTCCTTTTGAACCTGCAGCTACGTCTGAATTGAAGTTTTTGTCTTGGAAGACTGCTTTTTTGTTGGCCATTACTTCTGCTAGAAGGGTATCTGAATTGCAGGCTCTCATGGCAGTTGAACCCTTTCTGATATTCCATAAGGATAGAGTTTCTTTCGCATTAACCCTACTTTCATGCCAAAAGTGATTTCTAATGTGGCCTTGAACCAGTCTATTCATTTGCCTACCTTTTATGCTGATCCCCAAAATAAGGGGGAAAAAATCTTGCATTCTTTGGATATACACAGGCAGTTGCGTTATTATTTGAGCAGAACTAAGGAGTTCAGACAGACTCAACAGTTATTTGTTTCTTTTGCTTTGGGTTCTTAAGGGAAAGCTGTTTCAAAGCAGACTATTTCAAAGTGGATTGGTAATTGTATTGCTTTTTGTTATTCTCATCATGGGAAGAATGTTCCTGCTGGGATTAGGCCTCATTCCACTAGGGCTACTGCCACTTCTACTGCTTTTTTGAGGGGTGTAGCTACTAAGGATATTTTGGAAGCAGCTACTTGGAGTTCAGTTCATACTTTTACTAAGCATTACCATCTCCCTCTTTTCTCCAAGTCCAGGGCTGGGTTTGCCACTGCAGTCTTACAGGGCATGTTAGCAGCCCCTAATGCTTTTTAGTTTGCCAGCCTCCCTTTTCCTTTGCTTTGGGATTCTACCCACAGGTTATGACTGCAGCAATGTGAGACGAAGAACATAGTACAGTTTTGTACCTACCATAAATGTAGATGTTCGAGGATCCACATTGCTGCAGTCCTGTTTTCCCTCCCTCCTTCCCCTCTTTGGGTTGTTGATGTTGATGTTGATGTTGATGTTGATGTTGATGATGTTGTTGATGTTGATGTTGATGATGTTGATGTTGATGTTGATGTTGTTGTTCCTTGGGGATAATTGTTGTGGCTCTGGCCTTTTCTTCTTAAGGCCTTCTGACATCTGGGGCAAGAAAGACTGAGGATATGGCGTCGGTCATGCGCTTAAGTACTACTACGTACTGACGTCAGTTCCGGGCGCCCATGACCGACTTCGGGCTGACCGAGGACAGCGGACTACCCACAGGTTATGACTGCAGCAATGTGGCTCCTCGAACATGTACATTTATGGTAGGTACAAAACTGTACTTTTTCCCTATAAATTTACTTGGTATAGAGAAGGGCAGATGTGGTGAATGCTTCTTACTGTTGTTGTTGGGTCCATGACAGACTACAGAGTGCTCTGTCTCACCAAGAGACTTCTCAAAATAAAATCTAAAATATTACTGCTGAATGACATCATTTCTGGTAATCTGACTTCTAGTTCCTAGGCAAATCCCCCATTGCTGAAGCTGGCAATATTTAGTATCTACCTGTAAAAATACTCATACAAGGGCTTTTGCTCAGATCTTTGGTAGGTGCTGGAAGTCCTAAAACAATTGCATTCCTTCATGGTTTCAAAGTAGCAATTAGTTCACCCCCAAAGACTATACAGAAAGCTTCCTATTACAGACTGTGTCTCTATCTCCCCTAAAACATCTTTATGGCCTACCCTATAAAGTAATTTGGGGTATTTTTCTATTTGCTGGACTGAAGTTAACCGTCTGTATTCTAGTTTCCACTGTTAAAGTATATACATTTAAACAGTTGTTATAGTGCATGGACATTTCTGCCCTCTTCTAGTGGGGCACACTGTGGATATGTTTTAAGCATAAGCAGTTTACAAATACCTTTTCAGCGCAAACCTCTGTACAGAGCAGTTTGATGTACACATGACATACCGTTCTAATACATTTGTAACGTAAGCATCTTATATAAATTAGTTTGATATTAACATATAATATGTAATTATTTACAAATTTCCAGCTAGCTGTACTTGGCAATACCTCATTTCATCACAATGGTCCTTCCTTTTGTTCAGAACTATTGTAAACTGCTCCCCCCCCCCCCCACCACCATCTACAGCTTCATTTTTCTAGTAACAGTTGTCAACTTTTCTTTGTCACCCTAGACCTTTATTCACAGTTGTGATTGCTTTCTTTTCCTTCCTTTCCTGAATGCTGTGTCCTAGCAGTGTTACTCAGTTTTATTTATGCAACATGTAAGCATCACAACATTTGCCATATCTTTAAAAGAAAGAAATTTAAAAGCAGCTGAGTTTATGCATGGAGTGCTTTTTCCTTCAGTATTGTCTTTGCTTTGTGTGTTCAATAGCACTCTTTGGTGATCTCGATTTTCAGTTCAGTCAGGAAAAACACAAACTAAACTGCAGAGCAGATTAAATTATGCTTTGAAACCACATAATTTTGACAGATTATGTAGATACTGCTAGTAGATCAGTTGAGATTGTTACACAACTCTGAACAAGTTGTACCTTTGTTTCAGGTGACAGCATCGTGACTACACCTATTTTTGATGGATGAAGATTGTCCTTTCCCATTTTACTGCACTATTTGATAAGTACCTTTTGTTAGTGAGTATCTCTTGTATGCCCATCTTTCATAGTTGTGTTAGGATGTTTCACAGGAGTGAAGATGGCCAAATCTGTCTTCCTGGTAGTGTTTTTGGGGGACTGCTGCTTCTGTTCTTCGTCCGCTGGTCCTGTCTTTCTCTACAACTGTAAAAAGTAAAAACACACCAACTCTGCACTTGCCATAGAAATTAAACACTTTAATTGCAAAGCTTTCAGATCTGTAGATCCTTCCTCGCACCAGTAGCATCCATTAAGTAATACTTCCAATCAATCAAAAAATCAAACAATTAAGAACCCACCAATCAAAAACAAGTTAATCAGTTCAAAAGTGTCATCCCATATAAACAATTTAACACTTCAGTATACACTTCATTTTAAGCACACCTGCTTATGTTTCAGAATTGGTTTTAAGCTTACGCTAGCATAAGTGCCAGGAGCCTTATCGGCACAAAATGTATTAATGCATTTATATTCACATAATTCAAGTTTATTATTCATATCACCTCATCTTAGGTTGCAGTTAATAATCTCTATATCTCTAAAAATAGACCTGATCATTTCCATAATCAGAGTAATGTTGCAAGTATTGCTTGTAGCAAAACAGTTAAACATATATTCCTTATCTGTAGATGGATGTCTACATTTATTATCTGTACATATCGATTCGCAACAATGACCGTTATAACAGGGATAAGTGCCATATTTACTCCAAGTTTTGTGTGGAACCTACCTAATATCCTTATAAACAGTTCTTAAGATTAGAACAATTCTTATACGTAAAACTTGGATTATCACCAATCAGTAGCTGTAATTCAGAGAGCGCCTTCTGATTTCCCCACTTTATTTGTAATCTTATCTTTAACAAACTTTATTCATTGTTTTTGTAACTGTCTGGATGCCTTTATTTTACTTGATTTTTATATAATGCAGTCCACCATAAAAGCTTGGAGTTCTACAGCTTCTCAGTCAGTCTCTTCTCTATGATGCCTGTGTTGGTTAGATTAACTTACTGGAACATAAAGTTCAGAACTTTAAAAGATCGCAATGGCAATGGTTAAGTTTCACTGCCTATCTTTAATTAGGTGTTGTACCCAGAGGAATTCAGGTTTTAAAAATGCCCTGTTATGGTAATCTGTATCCCAAATTTATTTTATTGTTCCCTGCCCCGTTACACCATTTTTATATGGGCATCCGAAAGTGCATACGTCTTTGACCAGTCTTCCAATGAGACTTATTGTCTCAGGCAGAGGTTGGATCATGGAGCCTATTTGTCTATATTTACAGGAAATTCTTAGTAATATTTGAGACATGTTAAAAGCTATATGAAATATACAGGGCACTTTTTGAATTGTCTTTAGGAATGATGTGAAGGCAAAGATTTGGTTGATTTATTGTTAGTTGCTTTAGACATAAAATCTCTTTGTATGGTAATTACAAATCAGTACGGTATTGAAGCAATAGACTGGATACTATTTCTAATAGAGAGTTCAAAACTATATGCGAGTTATTAGAACTAGTTTTAGAAAATAATGCTTTTATTTTTAATCAACAGTTATATGATCAAACAGCAGGTGTTGCAATGGGTACTCCCATCACAAACACCTATGCTAATGTAATGATTAATAAGTGGGAGGAAGAATTTATATATAATGGTCCTGGTATTCACAAAATAATATTTTTTTAAAAGATTTGTGGATGACTTATTTTTGTTGTGGAAAGGAGCTCTCCCTGAGCTGAATATTTTTCTTAAATTCATTAATGGGTCTACTGATTTTGAAATTAAATATTCTGAATTTCAGATTCATTTATTGGATGCGCTTATCAAATTTGATGCAGGTACTATACAAATTAGTATGTATAACAAGGAAGTGCAGGTGAATCGTTACCTTCATAATAAAAGTATGCATGCGCAACATGTATTTGAAGGAATTGTGAAAAGTCAGTTCCAGTGTGCCTGTACATTAAATACCAGTGATTTAGACTATTTTAAACAGATAGATGAAATGATAAAGGAGTTTAAAGATGGGGGAATATGTGAACTTACTAGATAGTATAAAGAATGAAGTGTTGAGGGATAGAGATACAATTAACCCCATTTTAGCCAACTTACTCAATACTATATCTCAATGAACACTCAATAAAATGTTATGTTACTAACAATTTTAGAACAAAGTTTGTTAAAGATATGTTAAAGATATCATTACAGGTAATTTAAGAATTCTGAGGGCTGTCCCCGAATTATGGCCATTGATTGGTGATAATCCAAGTTTTACTTACAAGAATTGTTCTAATCTTAAAAATCGTGTGTTATAAGGATATTAGGCAAGTTCTACACAAAACTTTATCCCTGTTATAACTGATGTGAATCTGTATGTACAGATAATAAATTTAGACATCCATCTACAGATAAGGAATATATTTTTAGCTATTTTGCTATGTGAAATACTTGCAACATTATTTTGCAACCTGTAAAACATTTACAGCTTTTTATATAGGCAAATCATAAGGAAAATTGAAGGAACGCATTATAGAAGTCATGTCTGATGTGCATAGATCCGTTCAGACTAAAGCTCTAGCAAAGCATTATTCTGATTATATAAATGATCATGTCTTTGTTTTTAGAGTTAGAGGTTATTAATTGCAACTTAAGATGGGGTGATGTGGATAATAAACTTGAATTATGTGAATATAAATAGATTATTACTTTTTGTGCCGATGAGACTCCTGGCATTAATGCTTGTGTAAGCTTAAAACCAGTTCTA